>NW_009619771.1:19428-30071 GCF_000690535.1 Cariama cristata
CTCACATAATAATAGAATTCTTGGTGCTACAATGTGAAAAGATATTTTGAGGTGCAAGATGGTATTATCAGAGGTAGCAACATGATGACCACCCACACAGACCTGCTCATTGAAGGTGCTCTGTGGTTCACCAAAAATGCTAGATTTCCTTGGGCAACTGGAGTTCCTCATGAGACTTCAAGGAAAGTCTTCTCTCTCACCAGTTCCTCACCACATTTTGGAGTTTGTCGGTATATCACAATTGGAGTTTTGAGTTTCTGTAAAATAAAAAAGCCCCAACTTTTTTTTACTAAAATGAATAAGAGTTTCTCCTGGAATGAAATGCAGACTCCACTTCCAAGAATTGCACTCTTTTCCAGAAAGGGGAAAAGATCACTAGGAACTTCCTCCAAGGAGTCTTATCCTTTGCACACCCTGTGAAAGGAATCCAAATCTAAAAATACTTCATATTACAGCTTAATTTGTGTGAGGTATTTGTTGCCAAGAATTCTCAGACTCTGTGCATCCACTTTATTGTTCTTGGCACAAAGGGCACTTCATTCCATTGCTATTGTTATTTGAGCAGTCTGAAACAAGACGTAAAGTAATACCAAGTCTATCTCTATGTTAATTCTCCCCAGAAATGCTGTTGCCATAGCAAGGTTATACATGGATTTCAATGGGCACACACAAATTGAAATTTATTGGCTTTTAAAGTCATTTCAACATGTTTATAAGTCCTGTGTCTGCCTTCCAGATTCCGTGCAAACTTCGGGAATTTCACAATCTCATTTTCTGTATGTAAGAGTGTTTCTCTGATTATATAAGAAAATAAGACATTAATTCACTACTTACTTTCTAATAGAGAAGAAGGAGTGAAAATGACAATACATAACATCTTGTCAAATGTGTAAAAAATCCAAAACTTGATTTTTTTTTACCCTTTGGTAGCATTAATTTCTTAAAACAGTAGGTTATTTTCAGAGAGTAGATGCATCATGACTTGTAATTGAATGATATTCAATTAAGGAGGTGCTACAGTCACCACATATCAAATCTGTCTTTATACATATATATATATATATATACACACACACACATATGTATCTATCGCTATTCATCACCAGCTCTTTGAGTCAAAACATTTCACACATAACAAGGGTTCTACAGTGTGTTTTGTTTGTGTGTTGATATGTGAATTATACACTGAAGTTTTTTAGGCTTTGAGTATATGAAAAATTGCTACCTTTTCCATTTTAAAAACATTTAGAGTAGGCTTTTATCCAATTTTGAATGCTTTATAATTAAAATATCAAAACAGCAAAAGGAAGAAAATACATGGTTAGATTTGAGATGATTGTATACTTACAAAATAAAATCTTGACAAGCTTCTAAAATACTTCTGGCAATGTGGACTATTAGTGTTTCAACTATAGCAAAAGACTGTGAAAAACTTTGTGAACAAATATTTACTAAAAGGTGTTGGCGTTTGTACTTTCTAGTTCACAAAGCCAAGAAATTAATTCTTATTCAATCTCATGTCCAAGCCTCCCACTGCACAATGATTCATTTTCTCTGAAGTTAAGAAAGCAGAAGAATTCTCCCACCAACAGAACCAAACATAAATTCTGAAGATAAATTGTATTTATCTGGAACTTCAAGTCTGCAGAGAAGGAACACTATGGATTAAAGGTGAGTTGGAGAGCAATGACTGGCCCCTTCTTCTCCAAGATTTATGGAGGATATAAACATGGACATGCCATAAATTAAACAAGGTGAGTTTTCACTCATAGTTTCTGCCATTTTTTTCTTTTCAATTGGAAACTCTTTCCTCATCTTGCTAGGGGATTCCTGAAACACAGATCACACAAGTGTCTGAGTGCCAAACACAATACTGTCTGATAGGATTATCATCACTGGAGCCTGCCTTTCACCACCCTGAGTGCTGGCAGATACTGTACTGTCGTGGTTCTTTTCCTGTGGATTTTTTTTTTCTTTTGTTCCAGGTTATTACATCCAAAACAATATTCTTTAAGGGCACATTTGGCTCTGTCATATCTAGTAATGGCTTCCCAGTAAGGCATTACACAGGCAAGGGCCAGCAACCGAGGACACCTTATCTCCGATGTTGAGGAATTTGGCCTTGGACAGAGGGAGATGATGTGCATCAGCAGGCAGAGAGGGTCAGACCATGGGGACAGACAAGGACTGGGAATCAAGACAGAAAAGAACAATTGTGCTCTTTGATGTCACCCCTGCATAAATCCATCTATTTTGTTTAAACTGGCTGAGAGGTGTGGTCAAGCCTTTCAGTAATAAATTATGGGAAAGCACTGTTGTAGCCATGAACTCTTCCTCTCCATCTCCTTGCAATGCTCTCAAGCCCCAGAGCTTGTGCAGTGACCACAGTGGCTTCCCCATGTTTAGCTGAGTGGTATGATGAGCACTCAGATCAGGTGAACATCTCATGCCTCTTTCCTGACCCAGTACCACCTGTGGATGTCACGCTGACATTTCTCTGCATACAGAAGGCAACACATCATACTGAGAGTCCCATAATTCATCACAAGTGTGGAAAAGGAAAAGGCATAAAAAAAGCACAACTAAGCATGTAGAAAGCTGGGTAGCTACAGACTGACAACTATGGAGGATGCAGGAGCAATGAATCACTGAGTGACACATTTTTTGAAGAGTGTGGTAACACCCAGAAAAACTCCTGAACAAACACCAGTGCTGCCTTGGCTGGAAGGAGTCTGGCAACTGAAGAACTCAAGAGACATATGCACACAAGTGCCAAACCAAAAAAGAGGGCAGCTCCACAGGCTACACTCGCTTTTCTCTTTCTGAACCTATGAAGATAGGGCTCATCGAAACTGCAATTGCACAGAATGACACAGAAAACACCAAAATTGGTATTTGTTAAGGGACAGGATTTTAGAAGCATAGGAATGGGACATGGGACATGCTGTCTGTGTTGTATTCTGCACCCTGTCACCACTGTCCGGCTCAGGGGCAGTGAGTGATTCCCGTGACTGTTTTCTGAGAGGGGCAGACAAGAAAAATGTATATCCCAATTGCTGTTTCTAAAATCTCAGATGAAATAACAGCCTGGAAAAAGTCTGTGGGATAGGAGAAAAAGCTGTTTCTCTGGGGATGTTTGGTCACCCCAGCGTAAGTGTGTTGGTTTGGGGTAATAAGCAAGCGATCAGATTTAAGGTAAAACCAAAGGGGACTGGAATTGGCATTTTCAACAGAGAGAGGCTTTGGAGCAGCCACATCACAGAAGGACCTGGGGAGGGGACAGGGGTGCTGAGCAGCAACCCATTAGTCCAACCTTAATCTAAATTCTGAGGGAGCCATGTGGCAAGCAGAACAATGCTTGAACTGGAGCCTCCAGCTAGCACAGAAGAAAGGATCCCAGGTGAGAGATATCAAGCCACTAAAAAGGTCCCTGGTTGTTAAGGATATGTGGGTTTGGCATTCAGAGTTGCATTTACTCAATAATTTTGCTTCCAGCCTTGAAACTAGATGCCATGACCTCAGCTGACGCTGGAAGTGAGGTCAGCAAAGATGAAAAACATTTAAGCCTACTCTGTGTTAGGAAGTAATTTGTCCGATAAAGCTGTGCATCCATGCTGAGGGGTGCCTCACGTCGTCTTGCCAGGACTAGAGTGGGAGCAGGTTTCACCAAGTTCAGAGGGAAAAACCCTTCGAGCATGCTGCAGCCAGCACCCCTCCAGCTAGGGGCCGGCAGCAGAGGCACATGGCAGTGGAGAAGGAACCAGGCAAACCTCCAAGCACCTCACCCGGCTGCCTCTGGGATGTCCCAGGATTTCTGTAGCATGGCTTCACACCTTCTGCACACACCAAGATGGGAAAAATTTAACTTGCAGAGACCAAAGTGTTCATGTACGAGTTCAAAAGTTTGACAACTAAACTTAATGTATCCATAGCTACCAGCAACTAACTTTACAGGCTGAAACAGGAATTATGTCGCTTCAATGTTTTAAAACCTGCTTTAGTTATGAGGCTCTCCAGCAGCACTCAGAAACTCAATGTATTCCAACAGCTCTCTTTAACTCCTTTGAATTGTTAGAAACTATGCCTAAGAAACAGGGATCCAATTTTCTTATAGCAGCAGACTATGGGAGGCAAGAACTAAAAAGTCCCTGGGAAGCCACACATGAGCAATATAATCTCATAACACAGCCTTCCAGCTGCTCTCGCATCACATTACATGGTAAGTTTTGGTTCTTCTGGTTTGTGACCTATAAACTGGTGAAAACTTTCCCACAAGATGCACTACTCCCCTTGCTTTATGGATGCAAGCCCTGTGGGGCATGAGTCCTGAGGAGATATTTGCCTATTCTGCAAGAGGTAGAACAACGAAAAAAAAAAGATAGATTGGAAAAACAAGAATTGTTACTCTTTATTTCTGATGATTTTATTCTCAGACCATGTAGGTATTTTCAAAGCTAGCCACTTTATCACAGAATTGAACTCTTTTATTTGTTCTGATGCTCAGTGCTTTTCTCTTGAGAATGTCTCTCTCTAGGATCTGTCCTTAGAAAAGAAGGAGTTATTTTTATCTCTGAGCTAGACAAAATAATTCTGCTGAGGGAAAATGAGGATGGCTGAGCAGCCGGTTAACAGAAGGCAGGAGAGATGGGGCTTACACCGCACACTTGGACAGGCTGTGAGCGCTGCTGTGCTTTCAGGCACCAGTGTGGGAAAAGACTGGGTTATGGCAGGTATCTGGAAAACCGTCTGCACCAGGGGCAGCTGAGCTGATACATCACTGGCCATGACTGTGGTCTGCAAAAGCAGCAGAGGAAGGACTGACCTGTGCAGGAACGTAAAGGACACCGGAGCTTCCTAAGCAAACAAGAAACTACAAAAGCACAAAAGTTAGACTAGCAGAAAATTGTTGCCACTAGTAACAAGGTAGTTTAACATGCCAGTGGTTTCAATAGTTGTGAGAGCTCATGAGCACAGTTTTATGAGGATGTATATTCTGTCTGGGATGCAGCCACAGCCCTGGTATCAGTTCTATGGGATTTGGAAAGGGAAAGCTCCTGCCTTCAGCCACTTTGGGAGACAACCTGCATCTCCTCCCCCATTTTCCAGAAAGAGGAAGTGTGAAGGAGGGAAGAGGAGACTGAAATAGCAAGGGGTGAATGGGTGAAGGAAAGGTGCTGTGGTCACTCCAGCAGAGCCAACAGGGCAAGGACTGGAAAACTCAGAAACATCCTTCCTGGCAGTATGAAAGGTGCCAGCCTGCCTTTTGCTGGAGGGAGTGGCCAAGCCTCTCTCCACTTCTCTAGCCTGGGGACGAGCCCATGTGCTGGTTCCTGCCCATTCCTTCCCTTATGGCTGCCCTGGGCACCAGGGCCAGGCCCTCCCTCATCCCCCAGGTCCAAATTCAAACCCATTTTCAAAAAGCTCTTCCCAGACATCTGTGCCAAAAAGCAGCCATGTGCTCAGGAAATATTTCAGTCCTTATAAACAAGGCAAGCCAGAAAGTACAGCTAGGTTTCTTGTCCTCATCCCTGTCTCTCAGTAGCTTCCCACGAACTATTTTGTCTTGTTTTTGCACAGTTCTGTGGTGTGCTGGGTCCTATAGTTACGCGGGGTCTGTTAATACACCCTTGTACAGTTTGAGATTCCTTTTAGTTGAAGCTGTGGGATTTACTTTACTTGATCTAAACTTGTACTGAGATCCCTCTGTGTTCACACATACAGAAGACACGCTGTGATACACAGACCTGGAGGAAATAGTTATTTTCTGACTGATGGGGTCATCCTGCAGAAAGTGGGAAGGGGTGACCCCAGGGGTTAGACACAGACGTACAGCCCTGGAGATGGTCACCCAGCGTACACCTGCGGCTGGAAGCTGCTCCATTGGTGCTGTTCTCCTGACTCCAGCCGAGGTGGGGAAGAGGACCAAAGACATGTCCCTTGATGTGTCCTTGCATGGCTCTTTGGTAGAGTCCAGGGGCCCCAAAGCAGTGCCATAAGAAGAATGCCCCTCCAAACTCTTCTCCTGGTGCTGAACAGGCCGGGCAGTCTGCTCCCACCCAAAGACAGATTTGAGCTGTCTGCATTAGAGACACATCAGCCATGCCAACCCCAGCCATTTGCCTGGATCTTCAAGAGCGAGGTCATCATTTTTGCAATTTAATGAGGCACCATTCAGCAGTTAGCAGCCTTCTGGTACTGCCACTGATTTATGTTGCTGCTAGGTACGTTTCCAGCCCTCTCAAAGCACAGTTAATGGGTTGCATCAGTTTCTCAGGGCCTCTGGTTGCACACACACTGGATTTCTGGGATGCTGATGGCATGGATGTTACCATTGCAGAAGACAACAGTAGGAAAGGGAAAGGAATAGAGAAGAATGGCAAAGGCTGGGGAAAGCAACAGAAATCAGGGTCAAGAAGGTCAAGGTTTCCAAAAAAGAAGATGAGGTAGGTGACTGAGAAGGGATAGAAGAGTCACAAGGAACTGAGGGCTGGCAGTTGCAAGGAAATCTGAAAATGCAGCAGGTCCTTTGTGCAGCAGGAGACACATTCAGGATGTTGCAGAAGCATTTAGTGGTTTCTGGAGATTTCTAGTAGCTTGTGCATGTTCAGTACATGCTGGAGGACTCTGCGGTTTTGCAGCCTGCTCATTGGTTCAGATCCTAGTTATCTTCATCAGGGGTTGGAGCACATTTGGTGTGGCAGTTGGGGTTGAGCTTCTGATTAAGTCTCCTCTTAAAGGAAGCCAGCTCACAGATACCAAAACTGTTTTGCATACCAAATCAACACATGGTAAGAGGGGGTAATCAGGGAGTTCACTTCAAAACAGTACTATAGCTTTGAATTAAAACACTTACGCAGCCACAGCCTTAGGCATGTAATTCATGCCTAAATGTTAGTGAACATCTGAAAGCAAATGCCCATGTTCTCTGCAAAGTTAGGGAAGGAAGGCTGATGCTTTTTAAGACCTACTGGAGGAGATACTATCCATTTACATATCTGTGCCTGAGTTGGATGGTGTGGATCCTTCCGACAGGTACCAGGGAAGACAATAAAAATGATTGAGTGGCTGGTTAAAGCGTGGGTAGATCATCAGATGGGTGGAGGAACAGCAGCTCTTCTCTCCACTCACAATACTCACACTCAGCTATGGTATTAGTAACCACATTCACATGCTGCTTTCCACCTAAGTAGGTCACAACTTGAGCAGCAGTCATGGCCTTTGGGCCCAACTCTGCAGTTTGCACCGGCACATGCAGCAGGCATCAGCGAGTAAGAGGGTGCAACCAACATACAGTCAAACCTATCAGACCCTCAGATGTTGATCTCCATGATCAGCCAGCTCTTTCTCTGGCTATGTCTACACTGTTCATCAGTCCTGGGTCTGAGTTTGTGCTCAAGCGCAGCACCTCCTACCATCCATGTCAGTTTTGTGAATGCTGAACTCCAGACCAGCCCAGAGTGGTGAAAGCTTAAATACTTGCATTATGCTATCACATGGATCCAAGCTTTCCTTCATCTAGTCTAGGCAGACTGACATCAGCTGGATTGAATTAAAGTGGCCCACCAGAAGATGTCCTGAAACTTGGGTCTTCCTAAGCACAACCCAGATGATTTGTATCTAAACCGCAGCTACCAAGATGAAAAGAAAATAGACAGATCATACAGTTGAACCTCTTTAACATGTTCTCAAATCCATGTTCTAGCTAGCCCTAAAATCACGGTTGTGTTTTTGGTGGGACTTCTGTGCACAGGAAGCCTAGAGCCAGGAATGGGATGTGCTCCAGGCTTTGCAAACCTACAGGCTTTTCAATGAATTTCCATAAGCATTCCCAGCTTTCACAGGAACAGCAGAAGACTGCTTTGCTATCAAAGGTCACCTGCACCTCCCCACAGGTCCTAACATCTGGAGAATCCTGCTCTGATCTCATTATAATTGTTCAAAATTGTGCCTAGAGATATGCAAATTGTAGCTCCTTACACTGGTACCTGTGTCCTCTCCCTTTCCTGTAGCCTTGCTCTCCATCAATTAAAAAAAAAAACCAACCCAACTAAATACCCATTCTCAAACCCTATAACCATGCCAACAAAACCTCTAATATAGATGTGTTTATACATGCAGCAACTCCTTTCTGCTCATGTAACTCCATTCTGGGAAGCTGTCTAACTTTCATCGTTCATGGGCAGGGTTTGCCAGTTGCAGTTCTAACAGGAAACCCCTTGAAGTGGAAACAAGCTCTGATGTTACAGCCCCCAGAGCAGCAAAAAGTTGCTTCCCTGCAGGACTCTCTCATCTCCTGGGGTGCCTGCTGCCCAGACAGACTCCAGACAGCTGTCTGCAGCCTGCTGCTCCTGTTCACAGGCAGGCTCTGGCTCCCTCCCAAGCCTTGTCTTCTCTGACCCACGACTGCCAACTCTTTGGGATTTTATTGCCAGGATCATGGTATCTGATGTTTTTCTTACTGTCCCCATTCCTAGACTGAGAAAACTTATTTATCATTCAAAATTAAAATGAGATTCTGTTCTTCTTGGACGCAAAAAGAAATCTTGAAAAGCATGAAATTTAGTGACTCACAAAAGTTGCAGGTGTATATATATAATTTTTTAATCTTTTGAATTCTTTTGAAGCCAATCTTGTGATGGGGAAAAGTGAGCAAAACGATTTACACGTTAATTAGCAACACTGCTGACATGAAATATTATTTCCTTGTCTAGCACTTCTGATATTACGTAGCATTCCAGTGAGGCAAGACAGAGAGCTGCAATTCTGAAATGGTGGTATTTTACACTCTGTGCCCAAGAGAATACCCTATGCAACGTAGGAGGGCAACAGCCCTTCAGTCCCAGGTTTCAGACTGCCTTCCTTCAGGGAAGGACTGCCTTGAGAGAGGGGGGATGCTAAACATCAGCAGGGAGAACAGGGTGATCCTCATATCCCACCATGCATGCCAGAGTTGTGCCTAACACAAGGACCCCCATGCCCAGCTGACCAGCTCATCCGTTTAATGATTCCTTCAGGTAGGTACCTACAAAACCCTGGACTAGGCACTACTGGCAAGAAAACCATGGAGAAAAAGCCCTGAAAATAAATGAGTTCTCAGTGCTCATTGATAAGTTGTTCCGCATTTATAAACACTGAAGTTACTCAAATAATGAAAAAAAAAAAAAAAGTCTGTGCAGCTTCCACTTCCATTATCTTTTCTACTTTTCCCAAAAATTGGAAGTTTCCAAACATTCAGTTTCATGAAAGACTTTTTACAGAAATAAAAGATGTTTTGATAAAAATGTCAACAAAATAAATCATGCAAAAACAACTGGCTGCTTTGTACTTTCCTTTTCTTTTAAATAGGATATTTTTCATGAAGTCAAACTTTTATTTTTCCAGATCATTTCAGGGAGCCCTCCAAAATCCTTGAGGTTTTGTTTCATTCAAATTGTTCCAAGTAGGACATGATCACTGTGATTATGACTTTTTTTTTTTTAATAGGAAGGGGGTTCTTATATACTTGTGAAATATGGAAGAGGAAGCTGGATGTAAGGAAAGGGACAATGACAAAAATGTTAAGACAATTAAGAAGACTACAAATATCAGGGGATTATTAAGGACACCTTCTCTGGTGGAAAGATGGATGAAACAGCTTCCATTAGATACTGGACAACGAGGCAAAATTTATGTGCAGATGGAAGTAATTTATGCACAGTTGTTACACAAAGGAGCATTATTTACTGCTAATAAACGAGCACATTTGATGGATCTAATCAGTATTCAAATACTTAATGTGTTTTAAGAGCAGCTAGGGTATATTCTCTGTAGCACAACTCATTGCACTCAGTAATTTTGTCCAACTACATGGAGCTGCAGTGAAAGGCTGGAATGTGAAACAAGGGCAGCGAAGTAGACGAACAATCTCAAAAAATAAAAATTGACAAAAATTTCCTCATTTCCTCCACTTTCTCCTCTACCTCTTCCCACTTGTCTGGAAATAAGTATTCGGACATTTCTGTTCAGAAGCATTAATTTAACCATCCAAGATGAAAGGATAAAAAGCTCCAAATGACACTATGGTCACAACGCACAGATTTTACAATATCAAGGATTGGCACCTTATTTTTTCATTTCAACCTGGGATTTCAACCCAGACTATTTTCCTCCCATTCTTGTTTCTGATTAATTCTCTCTCTGTTTCTTCTCTGTCTTTTTAAGAAGACTACTTAGAATGCCTTTAAAGGACCACTTTTCAAGACATCTTTTATCTGTGCTGGCTTGTGGAGGATGCTGTTGACCAGGTTAACTTCTGTTGAGTCTCTTCCAACCTGAATTATTCCATATTCCACACACACAACTTCCTGAGCAATGGATGCATCTTTGGGAAGAAAAATAGTATGGGCAGCACTTAAAAGATTTAAACTTTGAGTTCCTTAAAAGCTCTAGGGATGAAAAGAAAAGCTGTCTATTCTTTAGTATAAGCTAAGGTACAAAGTACTGAGAATTTATATGAAAAAAAAATCAGACCTGACGTTTACAGCCACATCAAAGCCCACTCAGAATCAGCACAGCACTATTTCTATGCCTTCACAGGAAGAGGTGCTCTCTGTTTCTTCCTGGAAAAAGTACTTAAGTGGAAAGCATTTTGTGCCTGAGCTGTT
>NW_009619771.1:30100-36506 GCF_000690535.1 Cariama cristata
TGACCCTTCCTGCGGAAGGCCACTCAACAGCAGCAGGAACAGCACTTCAGTCTTCCAGCTAAGACAAAAGATAGGTTTTAAGATTTTCTGTCTCTGTTTGCTTCCTCTATCAAACTATCACCCGAAGAAGAAAAGAAAAATTAGATACTCATTCTTCTGGAGGAGCTAAATTCCCCTCACAACCTCCCAAGACTGCAGGTGCCAAGTGGAGATTACACCACAACTTTTTGTATTCGACATAAGGCAGAAGTCCACAGAAATCTTACTGGAAAGTGGTTTCTGGATGGGATAACCACTAGGAAGTACATGAGGTGATTCCAGAAGGGATTGTTGTGGCCTTGGTAGTTTCACTGATCCTGTATAGCATGGAAATGTGGGGCATTTTTAGAATATACATGGGATACAATGGCATTGGACAAATAAAAACTGGAACAAGTACCTCTAAGAGAACTGCTTTGGGGTGTGAGTGCATGTGTGTATAGACATATACACAAATACTAATCACAAGCTTTCATAAATTATTATATATACCATCTATAAAATTTAGTCTTTGCTATACATCATAATACTTGATATAGTTAGGAAATCATTGGCATTTGGAACCTTACATTGGAGCTTGGGTAGAGTGAAGGATAAGCACAGCTTAGCCCATGCCGTAACCCACTCTTTCTGCTCTGTTTCAAGAAAACTTTCATTGCTGGTCCCAACCTGTGTCACTAACTCCCAGTAGCTGAGCAGACGCATATCCTTAGACGGGGTGAAATGTGTTGTGTCAGCTTCCTACACAACCTGACACTGCACAGTTAATTCCGAAGTACATGCTCATTATTCACCAGTTATTTTAGAGAGCCATGGGACAAGTTCAGTTATAAATGATTTTAACAACTCTGGGATGTACAAAGTGGATGGTTGTTATATCAACTGCTCAACTGGAAAAGGAAAAAAAAAAAAACCAACTTCTAATAACATAGCACTTTCATTTTAGAATGTAAGTGTATGGATTCATGGGGAGATGGAAAGAAACTTTCCTTCCTTTTGAAAAAGTCTTTGAAAAGGCATCTTGGATCATGCAGACTCAATCACAAGGAATCATCACACCAGGTTCTTTCAGTTTGGTTTCTTACCTCTCATCCAGGAAATACCTTCCATTTGGAAACAGCATCTGGTATTTTGAGTAAGGTCCACTGCTGCCCAAACGTGAGGTTAGGATAACACTTATTACAAGCACATATACTTGTGAACACGCCCTCTCCATCTTCACAGATTATCCCATGGCAAGTTGATCTGGCATGGGCAACGTAAGCTGATAAATAGGCTGCTACTCAGTTGCATAAGCAAAATAACATGCAATTAGAGGTGGCTAAAGGCAGAGTGAAGACTCTGAGAAGGTGGAAAGCAGCAGCTAGCTACACACGAGAGACACAAAAACATGAAAAACTGTCTTTCATAGCAAGAAGTTCACCTCCCATCTACTCTATACCATTCACTGTGTCTCTCCTCAAAACTAGCCTAGGAAAAGAGCGTGGGTACAGATTGTCTGCATTCCTGGAGTAGCAGTGGGGAGAAAACCCCAGAATGATCGGAGCAGTTCAAGGAGAGGGCTTTCCTGTTGGCAGTGGTTTAGCCTTGACACTATCAGGTCTCATGTTCTATTATCTCAAATAAGGAGGCTGAAAGAGAACTGGAACAGAAGCGTTCTTAAAAGCCAGTGGAGAGTACAGGGAACCACACGCTCTTCTGTTTGGCTGAGTATCTTTCACACCTGTTCCAGTAAAAGTGAACTGCATGAATGAAGGCTTACTTCTTCCATCTCCTATAAGGTCAAGCCCTACTTAGCAGTTTCCTGAGGAGTTTCACAGTAAATAAATGGATAAACGAGATTCTCTATTCTTGATATTAAACCTAGAAAACATTTTCAGGTCTTCTTGCATAAGAAAATGGCAGCAACAACAGAAGAACTAAAAGAATTTTTTTGTAATTTTATAAAAATATTTAGGCACTAATGTTGAGGAAATATGCTTTATTTTTTCAGTATGGAAAAATGGCTTTGTCTTGATTAGGGATTAAGAAGCATTCCAAAATTCTCCTACATAGTCCTACTGCGATACACACTGGATGCCTCATGATAGTTTAGGAATAAGCCATCACGAGCAGTACACATTTGGAGTCACTGCCTGAGCAGATCCCCAACCACAACATATTCTGGAATGGATCTGCCTCGGTCTTTCCTCAGTTAAGGCAGTTATGCTCACCTAAAATAAATACTGGATGAAGAACGAAGGTGTTCTCTAAAAACGGCAATATCCAGGAATTTTCTCTAACTTAGTGAATATTTATTATACAGAATGAAATGGTTCAAGCTGTTATAACATAGTCCTCAGGGCATAGAACTTCAAAGTTCCTCCTCCAAGTGAGACAGAGGGGGCACTGGAATTTGCCTCTCTAGAAACCCAAGATTTCTGACCTACTATCTTACTTGATATAAACTCCCTCATTTCTGTGAGGCAATTCACTCTTGTGAATCTAGCCCTTTGCTTCCAGATTTCCTACATTTGTAGGCACAAGCAAAACCAGAGCATTTCAAGTCAAACAAAACATTCTTTTCAACCCAAAAGTCAGTGTTTTCAACTCATACATACAAATCAGAAATTTTTTGTTTCAATCCATTGGGTCAAAAGGAAACAGAGATGCTTTCAATACTACTGATTTCATGTGCATGCAAATCTTGGAGTCAAACTGCAGCATCGATCCATTGTAAATTAGCATAAGTCAAGACTTTTAAATAGCATAAAGAGCCAGGGATGCTGCCTTGCTGAAGAAGCCATAAAAATTATTTGGGATCAAAGCTGCAATCTACAAACTGGATTCACTCTGCCCTTGGCTTCTGATAGGCAAGGAAATACAGATACACACAACATTCCTCACCCATTCAGAGCAAAACCCAAGTACCACAAGTCTTGCCTTTGGCAAATATATACAACAATGCTCTGCATGCGGTCTGGGCATATACAGTTTGTTGTTTACAGGCTAGCAATGGATGGTTTCAAGGACCAGTTGTACACTTTGATCCTTTAATGTGAAAACTGCTCATGCAACATTAGAGTACAGGAAAATTTTTGCAAGGCACTGCTTTCTCCTTTTATGAGCTTCAGTCCTGAACAATATATTTGTACAATGACTCAGAGGAAGACATTGCCTCTTGACTGTAAAGCCTACACTAGGCAACATGTTAGACACAATGATCGTCTCAGCTCTCTCCTTGACGTCTGGGGCCACCACGCAACTCTTTTTGGCATTGTGGCATTCTGAAGTTCAATAAACTTTGATTGACTGGATGAAAAATTCAGATTTGGTAAATGAAGTAGCACAACATCTAGTACACAAAGTAACTATGAAGGGAGCTCCTATGGGAGGGAACCAGCTACTGCGAGAGAAGTCTGGCATCAGAGGCTACCACAAGATTCCTGTTTAGTATGAAACCATCTGTGCTGACTGAACTAGACTGGGCGTTGTACACTGGATTTATTCTGGGCCTGCATTTTGTCAGTCTCAGAAGCAAACCCATATAACAGGATGCTGAAACCACTGAGTTAAATCAGGCAAATCACACCTCACACTGCTCAGTGTGTGCAGAGAACAGCCACACAGAGTCAGACCAGAAGTCCATCAAATCCATTACGCTTCCTCCAACAGCATAGGTATAGGTAGAGTACAATAACACTATTAGCCCCTCATGTAAAATAAAACCTAAGGTTTCCATGCTTAAAATTATCTAACTCAGTATTGCAGCAGTTTTGCCCATCCCTTCCCAAACTTTCTCAGCTCTGGTCTACAGCTAGAAGGTCAACAAAAGCCAACCTGCCCAAACATAAAATTGAATGGTTTTCTGATTGCTTAGCTTCCTCAGATGAGCAGAGAGAGGTAGGTAGGTGTTGCAGTTTTGAGAGGGAAAAGGCGGGGAAAGCTGGACCACAGATAATCCTGATCTGGATTGCCACAAACTGCCATGAACATGATCATGAAATTAGCTGTCTTAGTTTGCCTGTAAGCTGTTAGCTTTCACACCCTGTCCTGTACTTACATCCTTTGCTGAGCTATTTCAGCACATTAATTTGCCAGAAAACCTGACTAAAGATTTCCTCCCCTTAACTGACTTCACAGACTGAAATAGCTCAGTTAAGAATCTGTAAATGCAGCTGCCAGAGGAGTTTAGACTACAGCAAAACTTCAATCCAACTTGCTAACAGGGTATCAGCAAAGCATATCATACCCCCAATAAAGCTGCCCCTTCAAAACCAAGAAGTCAAATCACAACCAGGAGAAAAATAAGCAAGCCTTATGCATACAGCCCACACAACACGAAGTCACTCAGAGTTAAACTTTCTTCACTGTATTTTGTACCCACAAAGAACGTTTCAGGATAAGCCTCCAAACAAGGCAGCACAAATTTAATACACTATCTCCCATATCATACCTCTGGCAGCCTTAACTCTGCCCTTGAAATTTGATCTAGCCTGTCCTGCACCTGCTTATGAGTTAAGTGAAGAATCTGCACAAGACAACTGCTTACATTTTATGATCTTTCTATGCAGCTTTTTCAAAAGAATATTAAAAAAATAACTCAACCTAATAGTAGGAGCACTGAAGTCAACTAGACACTTCAAGAACTAATAACGATACTCTTAACTCTGGTTTCTAAAGAGGAATGTCAAAACTGAAATACTTGGAGCCTCGGCATTTGGTCACACTGCAGTTTGTCTTCTTGAGTTTTAAATCAATACAATTTCACCTTTACATTTAAACAGGTATTATAGCCAGAGAAACAGCATAACAAATGCACCCTTGAATTTTTGTTTCCTAATTCACTTCTGAAATGTGGCGTGGCACTACTGCAGCGATCAGCAGGCAGTCTAACATTATGTAAATAATTTCAAAAGTCTGATGGATATAGGCTAGATTAAGCGTTAGTTTGGAAGAGTAAGAACTTTGCAGCTTCACTAAGTAAGAACTACAAAATATAAAAAGGCTTTAGAAGAAGCTGACTGCTTTAGGTTAGCACTAGCAAGTTTTTACAAGCAGCCTCTACACATCAAGCTGTCTTATTGCCTCTGTTGGCAGCAGGCAACAAGGAGTCAACAGCCATCCAAAAAAAAATTTAAGAGTCACCAAACCATTCTACAGGCAAGTTGTGAAGTCATTCATTCCACCATGGAAATTGGTAAGTTAGTATCATTTGCCAGGATACGAGGGACATAAACTGTCTATTATCAAGCATTTCTTGTTCCTCTCCCAAGCATAAAAAATAATTACAAAAAAAAAATCACATCATCCATCACACATACTTTTTCTTCTCACACACTAACTGCAAGGCATAGGACCTAAAGAAAGCCCTTAATAAATCAGTCTGAAGAGAGCCTGCCTGTCGCATAGAATGACATGTATTTTTCAGTCAAAATAATCAAGCTACATCATGAATTTTGCATCAGTCTACTCTGAAACCCAGGAGAGGGTTATGAAAATAATTACGTGCAAGTAATTATGTTAAATATGATTATCCATCCATCATTAATCATCTCACAACCGCAGGTAACAACCAGCTCTATTTTGTTATGAAGCGATCAAGTATCAAGCCTTGCTCTGTTTGCAGAGGCACTTCAGTGTGGTATTCGCGTCATGTGAGCTACTGAATTTTGGCTGTCAGCACCAACCGTTGTATCATAGTTAACCTTCAGGTATCTATATGTAGCTTTGATGAGCAGTTACATTCTTCACAACCTCTAAGCATGTTTACATTAAGCACCTAGATGGTGTACTTCACCGAGGAACCCGTCCCTGTCCGGTTTCATTGAACTGAAACGGCACTTGTTCTTTGACTTTTATTAAGTTCACTTAGGTTGACCAAATGAGCTTCCCTAAAGTAAACAGGGTTATAAAATATCAGGATGATTCTGTCTTTAGGTGCTCGATAGAAACAAATACTTAGTTCGACTAGAAAAATTTAAAAATGACTTAGATACAAAAGTGTAACAATTATACTGCGTGATACATCTTTATATGTCACTAAGCCCATGAAAATAAAAAAAAGAAAAGTTTTTGCACCATCAAGAACACAAGTCCTGAACCTCCATTCAGAGTAAACTGAAACTTCGGAATGCTTGGGATTCAAAATACCCTGAGCACATACTAGTGCAACACCACAAAGCATACATGATCCATCGGAAAGGGGGGGGAGAAAAAGCAAGAATCAGATGGTGCTTTATTATACAAGCATGAAAGTAAGTTCCTTTGGAAAATAACTTCTTGGGTGGACTTCTGGACCAGTGAGGTAGCCCAATGGGAGAGAAAAAAAGTGGAAGTGGAACTTGGTCCCCACGCACGATACCGGCCAGACGGTCCCCCGCGCCTC
>NW_009619772.1:0-235 GCF_000690535.1 Cariama cristata
AGCCCTCGGAGGGTGAGTGGGCTGGCGAGTGCCCGGGCTCACCAGCCGAGCGGAGACGAGGAGCAGGGGCTCCAGTGAGCAAAGGAAGCAGGGGGATGAGGGTGGCTGTGGCCAAACCCCGCTGAAACGCAGATAAATGTCACACACACACACACCCCCCATGTCCTTTTGCCTTTCCCTGGGGGGGTCCCTGCTCCAGCGGGGCCGAGCACCGATGGGGATTCACGCTGCAACG
>NW_009619772.1:271-4170 GCF_000690535.1 Cariama cristata
GTAAGCACCCGCCGGTGGCTTTGCGGGGCGGCAGGGGACACCTCCGTCCCCCTCCTAACGCGCCGACGGGTGCGATATTCCCGTTATTATAGGCTCCCAAGTGCAAAGCTGTCACCTACAAACCGCAGCGGGTCTCGGGGCGCGGGAGAGGGCAGCGGGAGCGCACGGCTTCTCGCTTTCTCATCGTGTCTCATGGTGTCTGTCTGTCTGTCTCCACAACGTCTTCCTTTCTCTTTCCTCCACGTGTGGCTTTCACCCAAGGAGTTACCTCTGACTCTGCATGCTTGTCACCGTAGTAAGTACGGAGAGGCCGTCCTTGAGCCTCGCTGCGGGAGGAGGGACACGGGCGACCGCGCTCCCCGATACCTCGGGGTGACCTTGCTCTCCGTGGCCCGTTCCGGATGCGCTTCCACAGTGAGGGGCACCCCGCTCAGGGTTTCGCAGAAGGAAATTGCCTTGGGTTGCTTCGTTTTCTTTGCTGCCTGCTTTATTTCCCACGGCGAGGCCGGGACGGAGCCAGCTGCCCTCCCTGCCTGCCTCTTCCCAGCTCTCCATCCCACCATCGCTTGTCCCGCGGGGAGGGGGGGGAAGGCTCAGGAAAGCGGTGCCTGAGGCAGGAGGGGATCAGGTCCCTGCGCTCTCCATCTGCGGGGGGCCAAATCCTGCTCCTGCCCAGGTCAAACCGGCAAGTTGCGGGGGGATTTAAACCTCCACAGAGCTGGCCACTGCTGCCCCAAGCCTCACGTCTCCCCTTTCCCCTTGTCAAGGTGACAAGAAGACGGATGGCGGCCAAGCACCAGACGATTCCACCACCGAGAAGGAGCCGCCGGCGGTGGTGAACGGGAAGGACGAGGAGCAAAGCACGGAGGAAAGCCTTGGCAAAGGGGGGGACCGGACAACCTCCCCTGCCAGCACCGACCCGGATGCCCCCAAGGAGAAGGAGACGGTGACCAGCAGCCCGGTCTCCCCCGAAGGTTCACCCTCCAAATCACCCTCTAAGAAGAAGAAGAAATTCCGGACCCCCTCTTTCCTGAAAAAAGGCAAAAAGAAGGAAAAGATCGAATCTTGAGTCTCCTCCGAGGCCTCCCACCGCAGCAGCGGCCAGGAACCTCTCCGGACAGAGGCGCCGAGGCGGAGGGACGGCTCCTGCGTCGTGCGTCTGGCCGAGGCGCAGCCGAAAACCCCGGAGACGAGTTGTTTTCCGGGTACTCCTGGCACGAGGCACCTCGTCCCCTGTCACCCGCTTTTGGAGGCGGTCACCGAGCTTACGAAAGATTGTGGCCCCTGTTTGCCGCTTGGGGAAATACCCGCTGCGACCTCCCTCCTCCCACGAGCTCTCCCTTCTCCCTCCTGGGCACCAGCCCCTTCCCACACGTGGGCTGAGGGTTGGTTTTCTTTTTCCCCACCCGCCGCTTGCAGACTCCTCATGAAATGTGGGGCACAGCCCAGATCTGCTTGGTTTGAGGAGGAAAAGGGTGTTTTGTTGTTATTTTTTTACCTTCTGTTTCAAGCTCCGCTGGAATGGCGCTGGCTTCACCCTTGGACAAAATTGTCCACCGCTTCGCCAGGAGAATCGGATCAAGCCGAACGCGAGGGGATTTCTCTCCTTGAAGGAGAGGCTGAGGTGGTGGGCCTGGAAGCCTTTCCTTCCCGGATCGTAATCTTCCTCTCCCCGGGCCGGAGAGCCACTTTCAGTCCCCTTCTCCCGGTGCCACCGTCTCACGTAGTTGCCGTACAAGGAAGAGCAGCAGGATTTCACACCACCAGGAAAGCCCCCGCTGCACCACACAAACCGCACCTGAGAAGGGAGAAGAAAAGAGCCTCCGGGAAGTGTCCGTGTTATTTAAAACTGAGCAAAACTTCACTCACTAAGTGCTACTTCGGGATGAACACACGCTGCCAATTCACTTCAGTCAGAGGTACTGCCGACACGAACACCCCCATCCCCACCACCACTTCACGGTTAACGGCACACGTGCCCGCGGCTTTGCCAGGTCTCTGCTCACACTGATTCCGGGCTCAGCAAGCGCCCGTCCATACAGCCGAGGCCGGATCATTGCTTTTCCCCAGCTCTGGACTCCCAAGCACAAGTTAAAATCCTCCCTGGCGTTTCCTTCCCACCCAGCCTCACCTCCCTGCCTCCAGCGCTCCATACAGCGACACGACCATCGTTACAACCTCCCGGCCATGCCTAAAGGGAAGAAGAAAACCAGCAATGATGATTTGCCCCGCAGCCGCTCCAACGCTGGTATTGAGGGGATAAAACCAACGGGATCAGCCCCAACCCTCCCGCAAGCCACAGGAGCTTGCCGTCTTCCTGGGGTGCTCGTCCCAAGCCTGCCTGCATGGGCAGCACTGCCCATGGGGACCGGGCTCCCCTGCCACAGCCCGAGTGTCCACCGGGGGCTTGGGGTGTCACGGGGAGCCCTAGAACCCCCCCTCTGAGTTTCCTCACACCAATGTGATTTTCCCACGCACCACCATTGTGTTTTCAAAGCCTTTTCGCTGCTGTGAGGCAGCTGTCGGCTTGTTTTCCCCTCTGGAAGAGCTGAAAGCCCATGGGTCAGGCAGTAATTTTGAGGGCGAGGACATGGGGCAGAGAGGGGTGCAGGCAGGGAGCAGGGTGCAGGTAGGGAGCAGAGCTGGTGCAGGCAGCTGTGGGTCAAAGGGAGGAGGTTTGTAAACGCAGGTTGATTTTTCTTTGCAGGGCTGTGACATGAGGCATGCCAGGCAAATTCTAAATTGAAAAATAAAATGTTAAAAGCTTTTAAAAATTGCAAAAATACACACCTGGCAGGTATCTTGCCGGAGCCCCAGGGCCAACCTGAGCCCAGTTTTCAGGGAGAGCGTTTGCCCTGCCTGATGTCTGCCCTGAGCTCCAGCGCTGGGGTTAGAGCCACAGCTCTCCATCACATGCCTGCAAGGACCGGGAGGGCAGATGAGAGACCCTGAGCTCCTAAATTCACCATCTGCCACGGATGGCACGAGCATCAGCCCCATGCTCGTACCTATATTCAACGTTTATTCAGCAGACAGCTTTTAAGATGCAAACCACAGCTCTGTAACCGTTTGTGTACTGCCACTGATTTTAAGGCTCTTTGAGGCCATTTTTGTCATCTAGCCTGTCCTCCTGCATGACCCAGGCCAGGAAAGCCCCTGCAGGGACAGCTGCTTTGCCTCCCCAAGACAGCATGGTCGCTCCCAGGGCGATTACCTGAATTACAACACTGCCACACACCCCGCTCCTGGACCGGCCAGCGCTGCCACAGGGAGGCTGCAGCCCCTTTTTCCCCTAGGGTCTGTCCCCAGGGGCTTTGCAAGCGCTTTTCTCTGAGGGCACTGGGCTTTGCAGAGGAGATGGGGATTTATTTTACCCCCCATGGAAGTCCAGGGTGCGTTAGGTGTCTCATGCTTCGGCAGGGAGGAAGGCTCAAATGGCAGCCAGCGTGACGTGAGTCCTCGCCGCTTAGCTAGAAGAAAACAGGTACAGGATCACACCGATGCCGTAGCTCCCACACCACCCCTCCGGGTAACTTTTCCCCTCTTCCCTGCCAGCGTTTTGCCCGCTGCTCACAGGCAGGCCCCTGGCTCGCTGCTTTCTTCTCCCCTCTTTTTGGCAAGGCTGCCCAGACCCAAGCGCCCCAGGGGCCCTCAGCCTGGGTTTCCTGCAGCAGGGAGGCAGGGATGTATCCCTGGCTGCCAGCTGCGAGGAAAATCATTGATCCAGTGCCCCAAGAGGTGCTGATTGCTGCCCACAGGCCTTGTGTTCATCGCCCTCCGTATTTACACCCTCAACTGAAAAGAAGAGAGGCTGGATTTCCATCTTCGGTCACAGATACGCTGACACGCCATGGGGAAGGAGGGCGATGCAGGGGTTCCAACTGGATTCAGCACCCATC
>NW_009619773.1:0-568 GCF_000690535.1 Cariama cristata
GGCCTTGCCCGTCACCTTGGCCGCTTCCTCCACTTTGCGGACGTGGGCTTCCACCAAGGCCGTGGGCACCTCCTCCTTCATCTTGGAGAACTCCTCTGCGGGGCAGCGCCGCGGGCCCTCAGCGGGGACCCCCGCGCCCCTCGCAGCCAGCCCTGGGCCTCAGCATTGTCCAGCCCTTGGGGAACGGGGGGCTTGTCCCATCCCCTCATGGGCCTCATCCTGCCTCCCCCCCAAGACTCGTCCGGCATCGCTACAGAATGCCCCGTAGGACTGCTCCCAGCTCATCAGACTCACCCCGTTCCCCCGCAGCACTCAGCCCTTCTCCCTACAGCACTCCCCCTCTCTCCCCATAGCACTTGTACCGCCGCCCTATAGGACTCAGCCCCCCTCCCCACAGGACTTCTCTCCCCATAGGACCTACCCATCTCCCCAGAAGATTCGTGCTGCCTCCCTATAGCACTCATCTCACCCTCCTATAGCACTCCCCACAGGACTCATCCCTCTCCCCCAGGCCCCGCCCGGGGCCGGACCCCACCCGTGCCACACCCCACCGGGAGGGTCCGCATTA
>NW_009619773.1:599-1206 GCF_000690535.1 Cariama cristata
CGACGACAGAGGCCAGGAAGGCGACGGTGCTCATGACAGGGTTGCCGGACTGGCTGAAGGGGATGGGCTGGTAGGCCAGCGGCCCCAGGGACGCCTCCGAGTCCTCCAGGTAGGGGTCCTCGATGGGCAGCCGCAGGAAATGCAGGATGCACTCATCCTGCGTCCGGCTGCCCACGTGCTCCGACACCTTGTTCCAGTCGTCCTTGTACATCTCCAGAGCCTGCCGGATGGAGTTGGGGGAATCAGCGGAGTCCAGCGGCCCCGTTTCCCCCCCTTCCCTCCTCCCTGTGGACCCCCCACTCCCCCCGGCGGCAGCAGCGTCTCCTGCTCCGTCCACTCCCGTGTGGCGCTGGCAGCGGCTTTGCTCTGCAGGGGGGCAGAGAGGGGTGAGTGGCAGTGGGCAGGGGGACGGGGACCACGGGGACGGAGGAGGGTGCCCACCTTGGAGGGGACGTTCTTCTTGGTGTACATGTCAGTGCGGAGGCCGAAGTTCTGCATGTCGGCCGGCTTCTCCTTGCTCTTGTCGGGGAAGTTCAGCATCTGCTGCGAGGCCGAGGTCTGCTGCCGGGGGAGGAGAGGGGACGCTGGGGGCGCGGCCATGGGGCAC
>NW_009619774.1:0-207 GCF_000690535.1 Cariama cristata
TTTAAAAAACCCCAACCAGACAAAGTACTGCAGCATTTTCGAGGTAAAATATTCATACTTTTACTAGAAACAAAATTGCATCTCAAGTTTTGCTACTTTCCCCTTAGAACATGATTCAAACTTTTTAAAAGCCGGCAACTCAGTGAAACAACTCATCGACTCGAAACAATTTTCTGCAGCTGCTCAATTTGCCCCGAAAAATGTGGG
>NW_009619775.1:0-3354 GCF_000690535.1 Cariama cristata
AACCCATGGCACAGGGACAGGGCGCTGCAGGAGCTGACCCCTGCACAAACAGAAGCCGGATTGGGACACGGCTGCCCTCAGCCCTTCTCTTTTGATAAGGAACTTCACCAGGAGGAAAGGTCCACAGGGCGCACCACTGCACGCCCCAGGGTGGTGATCACCTCCCTGATTTTTAATTGATTTCAGCTTTCACATTAACTTGTGTGAGTTGAGTCTACAGAGGAAAAGCCACAGCCCTGTTTGCTGCATATGGGAGGACCTAGAGCACCGGCACTGCTCCGTCATCTCCCCCTGCCCTGGCCATCGACCAGTCACTATTAAACCAGACAGGCAAGGGGTGCCTGCAGTGAGGCTGCCCAGACAGCGTGCCGGGCCATGGCAACCTACGTGCAGCTGAGCACCACGGCCAAGATGCCCCTCGTGGGGCTGGGCACCTGGAAGGTAACAGCTTCAGAGAAAAGCAGCAGTATTGCAGAGCTCTGGAGAACTGTCCTCATGTCTGGAGCTCTGCTCTACGTGGCTGTCGGGCTGAGCCTGCGTTGGAGTGAAGCTATGGATAAATGGCTGGAGACTGGCTGCAAACCCTGGAGCCCACGTTTATGACTGCAAGAAATACTGTTCTTATGAAAAAAAAAAAACAAACAACAACCTGGGGCAGGGGGGGATTGCTTTCAGTAAGGTGGTTTTCCTGTTTTTATTTTGCTGGATACAGGTATATAACAGGTACTGATTTGAGATTCTTAAGATTTATGCATTCTTTTCAGTCCCCAGCTGGGAAATTAACAGCTGCAGTGATGGCTGCCATCGATGCTGGGTACCGCCACTTTGACTGTGCCTACGTGTACCAGAATGAGAGTGAAGTTGGGGAAGGGATTCAGCAGAAAATCAAGGAAGGTGTTGTGAAACGAGAAGACCTCTTCATCGTCAGTAAGGTAAGAATCTGATGATCTTCTACCCTGGAGAAGGGGTGGGGGGATGCTTTGTCTATAGTATTTTCATAGTAGGAAGCTTAAGTACTGGAGACAAACTTTATGCTGTAGGATAAAGCAATTCATAACATCATTAAAGTCACTCCTGATACATGCTTCCTGTTTCACCCCATTCTGGATGGAGAGTTAGGAAGAATACGGTGTGTCCCCTGCTGTGGTCAGACACTGTGCCCAGGAGACCCTGAAGTGCTGGGGGATTGATGAGGAGAGGGCATCTGCAGACCAACTGGTGCAGAAGAAGGGAAGCAGGAAAAGGCAGAGTGGGCCAGGTAGCACCAAGCAAGGTAGAAACCAGTGATACAGAGATCTGAGGCCACTCAGTGTAAATAGGCAGAACCAGTTTTGTCATGGCACCTCACTGGCTGCTAAAGCACAGCAGAGGAGAAAACCCCGGCAGTGCCTGGTGCTTGTTCCAGCAGCAGGCTCGCAGTCCTGCCAAAGGGTGTCTCTGCCATGTGAGGAAGATGAGGTTCTGGCACCTTGGGACAGCGTAATCTGCTCAGCACAAGTCCCAAGGAAGGCGTCGTTGGTGGGTTCGCTTTCTTTTGCTTACTAAGGAAAACAGGCTATTTAGCTGTATTCTGAAGCTGCTTCTTACCTTGGTAAAGGTTGGTGCTAACGACATCTTCGTGGCTTGTCTTTTATTTTCTTGGCTTTGCGTGCTAAATTTTTTACAGGAAATGTACAAATGGTCAAATGTGACAGAAATCTTTCTTGAGCTAAGCCACCCTCTTCTACACAAATCTGACCTTGCAATAGGAGTTTTTACTACAGATCTGATCATGTGTACTGCCACTGCACATACTGAATTCAGTGTCACGGGCCAGTCCCATCAGGGAGCTAGCCCCATCTGAAGAGCACTAGAATGGCCTCATTCCACATCGCCTTCCAAAGAAGATGGAGCATTTCTGTCCTGTGCAGGACAGCACCCAAGAGCTTTAACCCAGGAGGTCATGGTGTGCCTTGGCTTTTTGTCTCTAGCTATGGTGCACATTTTATGAAAAACCTCTGGTGAAGGGAGCCTGCCAGAAGACTCTTGCTGACCTGAAACTGGATTACCTGGATCTCTATCTCATGCACTGGCCTCTTGGGTTCAAGGTACAGTAACAGCAATGCCCTTGGCTTTATCTCCTGGCAGACGTCCTCAAAACTGCCAGTAATGCTTGCAGCACTACTGCTGCTCCAGTCCAGAAAGACCGTGTGTCCGTTGTGTGTACCAGCGCTGCTCTGGTGCTGCTCGTTCAGCTTTACTCTGGCCACATGAGCCAGGCTCTTGATCTCTGCCCCTGAGACCGCTGCTTGGACAGCATCCTCTGCCCTTGTGATAGTGGAAGAGGCAGAGCTAGCACTAAGATGAGGCCTCCCAGCTGCAAGCATAAGCTATGCCATTTTCCCTTTCTTTTACAAATCCAAAGCATGCTCATCTGAAAATTACCCCTTGCGGGAAGGAGGGCTGTGCTTTGCTGCCTGACAGAAATTCTTTCCTCTGCATGTTACAGAATCACAGAGCAAAAGAAAATGCTTGTATTTTCCATTTCTGTCTTTAATCACCGAGTCCTTAATGGAGTACAGACTGAGCTGACCTTTGCTGCAGGAGCCTTAGTGTTGTTTCACAGACCTTGGATTTCAAAAGATCAGGCTTTTCGATACCAAACTTTCGCAGACTTACACGTACTTCAAAGGATATATGTCCGTTTGTGTATATATATATACACACACACACACATACTGTTAGCCTTTCCTTTCTGCTACACCCCGACCAAAATCTCCACTCTACCTAATGCTTTTGAGTTCAACTTCATTTCATTCGCTCAATATTGTTTTAGTTAGCTTCATGCAGACAAAGCTGTCAAGTGAAACTGCATAATATTGTGGAATCTAGAAAATTCCAGTAATTCAAAACACTTTGGCCATACTGTCTAGTTACAGGCTGTTCTAGTTTTCCTAATACAGCAACTTAAACAGTGAGACTCCCCATGGGAAATCTGTCAGCAGTACCTTTTTCAGCAGATGTACTCCAGTATAAATGTGTACATTCACAGGACCACAGTCAACCCTCCATATACCTTTTTAAAAACAACTAAAGAGGCTGTTATTCCTAAATGTGCATAACAGAACAATACATGAAGTGAACTCATGTAAGACTCCAGGGTATCATTCTATGAGTAAATCACTTCCCTGCATGCATTTTGTGGATCACTGCTTCAATGGGTACAGCAGAAATACCTGTCTTTATTGGGATAGTAGGTGGCAAAAATGCCATTACCCTGCATGAACTAAGAATAAAAAATGACTGAAGAATGAATTAAGTTATGATGAGAATTACTGAGGTTTTTTCACGCACTATTAGCTTTAGCTCCTTACA
>NW_009619776.1:0-3802 GCF_000690535.1 Cariama cristata
AAGAGGGCATAAAAGAGTGTGTTGGGTTGGTTTTTTTTTTTAAAAAAAATTAATTTGTTTGTTTTGCGCTTTGGAAGTCCCAGGAATGTTAATTCTGGTCTTTACTGCCGGCTTTGGAGGACGGCAGGGTGGTATGAAGGAAGTTTATTTTGAGCTTAAGGTGTCTTATTTTGGTCTTAAGTGAAGGGATAAGGGAGAATGTGGAAAGCTTAACAAAAGCATATTCAAAGTATCGGTTAGCTGTAGGTAAATAGCGCTAGACAAGCAGACAAGGCAGTCTAACACCCTAAAAGCAGTCCTCTTCCTTTTTTAAAGGCCTGTGCTTCGCTGCCTTGAGTTCTGTGGTTTATCCTGCCTCCTAGTTTTTGCTCCCCCTCCACTACAAATTTAATGTGGTATTCTCAGAATAATTAGAAGACTAATTTGTAAGGATATACTCCTAGTTGTGTACTCTTCTAGCCTAGGGAGAATGACTGTTTTGAATATAAAAAGGACAGGGTGAAGAAAGAAAAAAAAAAAGGCAAACCAAAATCTTTCATAGTTATCTCTACAGTGTAAATAAGTGAAAAGTGTCATCCTGTGCCAGAGGATCATCTCCTAGAAAGCTAGCTGAGATGGAAAAGCTCTGAGGAACAGATAATTTCAATAGTAAATGCTATAAAAAAATAGGTGACTTTAAGGTCAAAACCAGATCTGAGCTTTAAAAAGACTCAGTATCTTGGACAAATAAGATCTATATTTACATATGTTGACATGAAGCGAGTAGTAAATCTTGTGCTTCGGGCTGTGAACTGATTACCCGAGGAAGGAACTTTTCCCCGCAGCGTTGCACAACTGGCAGTGTTTTGCTTTCCTGGTGTGAGAAACATTCACCTATGTAGTTTTTAAGAGAGGACAAAGTCTGTGAAGCAAAGGTTTATTTCAGCGCTGGGTGCACGGGAGATCACCTCCGTGATCCTCCTGCATGCACACGGGTTAGTCTAACTTCCACAAATTTATTTAGGACAGTCATTCATATTCATGTCATTTCCCAGAAGTCTTATACATATTTAAATTATTTCCCCAAAGTTATTTACATCTATTCCCTCCCACTTGCATCTGCGCACTGTTGTCTAGGGGTCTTCTTTGGGGGTAGTGGTGTGAAGGCTCAAAGTCTTCCTCTCAGTTAAACTTCTTATTCCGGTGCTTGTGCTCTATTGTTTCGGCAAAATTGCAAACCCAAGTGGGCAGTTAATCCTCTCTTCCAGATAAAGGCGGCAATGTGTCATCCAGAAAAAGGCTAATCATGGCTGAGATAAGTGGTGTCTCTGTCCCCATACTTACCTTAACCCTGTATCTGAATATATAATGCCCTGTCTCCGTCCCCATACCTGGGTACCTGGAAACTTACATTCTTTCCAACTGCCTGTCTATTTATGACTTAAGCAAAACTACGATATTATTTATCACACTGGGGAGACCTCTGTTATCTGCTGTTGCCTGTTGGGAGGGGAGGGAGAGGCAGGGAAGGAGAATGAGCTCTTGTGTTTGACCAACAGACCGCATGGTTCGCAGGCCTGTAAGGACCGTGGTGCTGGGAAATTGGAATGCCTTGGGTTCCTCTTTCTTCTTCATGCAGCCTGTGTGGGGGACAGCCCTGAGCAGCTTTACTGCTGCCTGGAAGGGAGTAGCACCATGTGATACTTGCGTAGGTGCTGAGTTTTCATTCCTTGACATTGAGAAATGGCCTGGGACCTTAGGTTGAGGTAGTATCAAGACTACTTGCAAAGTTGTCTCTTCCAGGGCTAGCCTTGCCTTCCCACAGCTCCAGCTGTGTGTGCATGTTTTTTTCCTCTCTGTGAACCCAAGCAATCTAGAAGCATGTCCCTACGAGAAGGTGCTGGCACATCTAGGTGGTCTGTGCTAGCTGGAGCTATGGGAGCGTGGTTCAGATGCATCTGGGCTGCGTAGATGTAGATGGTCTCAGATCTCATATAGACTTGCTGCATTTGTCCTGGATGAGAATGGAGGTGTTCAAGTGTGGTGTAGGATCAACACGACTCCAGTTTCTCGAAGGTGTAATAGCTGGATCCATATTACTCAGAGCATCTCCATGCCGTACTGTTTTGGAGGTCAGATGTGGCCTCAGTTTCCATGATGGTTAATGTATCCAGTAGTAGCTGGTATCTGCCAGTCAGGCATGCATCATTGTTGGGGAACAGGAAAGGAAGACTTCTTACAGTGAAAGTTGTTTTGATGAAACCTTTAAAAGTTGTTAGAAGGAAGAGCAGAAAGTCTCTGAAATACAGAGTTTTCAGCAGCAGAAATTTGGGTAAGAGAGAATCTAGGCAATGACTTCTAATTTCTCCAAGTGAGGCGATGAAGCTGAACTTGAAAAGCCTTCTGTCAGATTTACAAATCATTACAAAAAGCACCTGTGGATACAAAAGAACACAAAGGGATTATGTTCTGTCTTATTTGATCTCCGACTCTTTGGGGGAACAGGGGTGGTGCATTATGTTACCTCTCCTCAGCTTTCAGAACGTGTGTAATGTTTGAACGTCTTCTGAAAATGCAGTTCCCACCAACTGATTTGTCTACCTGTCTTAAGCCAGCTGGCGTGAACAGAACCAAGTTCCGCCTTCAGCAGCGCCGAAGTGTACGGCATATCTTGCTCTCTCTGTTGCATGGACGGAAGTGTTTGCGTAGCTGCTTTGTGAGCTGTAGCAGGGAAATCTGGCAGAAAAGATCTCTGCCAAGAAAACAAAAGGGAGCCCTGGAGAGATTCACCACCTCGCTGCCCAGCGAGGTCATTTCCCGAACTCGGTTTGCAGAAATGGTCCCTCAGCCACGCCAGCACAGCTGAGGGAGTGGGGTGGGGTGGCATGAGGCAGCACTAAGAAACTGCGTGTCTTTCATAGCCTTTCCTCGGTACTGATAATGTCTGGTATCTGGAGGTTTAGGCAGATGTCACCCATGCCCTACAGGTCGGGACTGGAGAGTATGACTTGCCACACGCTGTACTGATGAGTTAGTGACAGATAGAGCTATAATGTAGGGCTTGAGAATGAATAGGCTGGGAGTCTAGCTGTTGGATTTCAACACTGTCCTCACAGTTACTTTCCTTTTTCCAGCTGTGCGAGTCGACTCTTGGGTATATTCTTTCAACAACATCTTAAAGAGCTAGTTAGATCCAAACCGATTCCCCACCGGTAACGAAATGCTGCTCTCTTGACTTACCACCAGCCTATAGCCAGCCAGATAGCAGTGGAAAGTTAGTTAGTTTATGACTACTCTGTAGTGCACCGTGTGTGTAAAAGGTGTGGAATGGTCTTTAATATGGGAACACTGGAATTTGGTAGATCCTGGGGGAACTCCTTTGGTGATGGGCACTGAAGAGGCATCTTCTGGGACTGGAACAAAAAAGAAGTGGGTTGGGGGATACTGGGTGAATGGGAGCAAAAAGACGTTTCTGGGCATAGGAGGTGTCAAGGAGTGTACAGGTGATGAGATGGGTAGTGATGTGAAACAAATTGGGAAGGAATGGCAGAGAGTTGTTCCAAAATTCCAGCTGTTTGGGGAACTCAGCTGTATTTTATACATGTGTTTTAATTCAAATATGTTTTCTTTTTTCCTCCCTTCCCAGCTGCTTCTGTTTAAGTGAGAAGAAGGATGACCTAAGCATCATCCAGCCTTTGTGGCCAAGGGCAGGAGCAGGGGTAGGGCTGCCAGGAGCATGGCTTTGCCTGGAAGCTTACGGAGACAGCCTGCAGACAGAGGCCTTGTGTCCCATTGCACCCACCATCATATTGTTGTGTTCCTG
>NW_009619776.1:3843-33747 GCF_000690535.1 Cariama cristata
AAATTGTGCATCTCACTGAATTTGGGAGGTGAGGGCATGTCCAAAGAAGGGAAATAGTCTTAGCCTTTGGCTGTGAGCCTTGAAAGCAAACTTAAAAGTTAGTAGTACCAACCATCCTGGGAGTCATGCAGTAGTGGAGCTAAGTGTGCAATGGCCCTGGGAATCCAACCACAAACGGCTTGCACCAAAGGTGAGGCTGACTCTGCCAAGCCAACAGCAGTCTGTTGCAGTAGGGTGAATGTGGGTGGGTGTGGGGAGGAACTCACTGAAACAAGAAAGGAAGCAAACCCTGATGCTCAGAACTCATTTAATGCCTGTTCTGACTGGCGGAACATGCTGTCATTGCTTCTGGGGTCCTCTTCTCTCCTGCAAATACTGTTTGCAGAGGACGGACAGACCTCTAGAACAGAGAGGTCAGTGCTTCATATCTGAAGGTCTACTAGGTTGGTTTGTTGAAAGCTTGTCTGTTACACGGGCTGACAACAGCTGGAAAACCATACTATCTCTCCTTACAAACTTTGTCTTGCTGATATCCTTTGATCTTCGCAGCAATACCACTACTGATACCTAATGTGTCTCTGGAAGAGCGCTTGTAATGGTGGTTAGCCAGATGAGAGCGTCTTGTCTTTTCTTTTTATTGTTTCGGTTTTTGTTTTTTTTTTTTTTTCTTTTTTCTGAGATACCTGGTTGTTGTTGTACAGTCACACCTCCTCTTTTGAAAATAAAAGAGGAGATCCTTTCCAGTCAAGACCCTATTTCACAACTCTGCACTAAAATCAATGTGTCTACTCATAATTTGGGGGTTCCTGCTGCTGGCTGCTATATCCAAAACTCCCAGTCCTCTGCTATGCTGCATGCTTAGACATCATGTATCTGTATTTTGAGTCTCACCCTTTCTTACTTGACCTCTGGAGAAGATTTGGCTAACCAGTGCTTGTGTGTTTTCTGGCAGTTATTCCCTGCTCCATGCTTCCAGAAAGACATTCAGTAATGTCAAACATCTTTCCCAGCCAATGGACTCCCTCCTGCCTAAACAGCACGGCCCCTGAGCTCCGGCCATATGAGGTAAGGACACAAGGGACAGGCAAGTGCAAAGAGGGTTGGGGAACTTCCCATATGCTGAGATTGTGGTGCTGAAGAGGCCCTGTTAAGTATCCATCAGGGACACTTCTCAGAATGTGAGTGGGAACTTCAGGTGTCTGAATTGTAGTTTTCTGGATCATCATGTGATAGCGAAATCTTTCCTAGTGGTCCCCAGAGAGAAACTTCTCAAGAAGTTACAGTGTTCTAATGGAAATGGAGACCCCTGTAGTAGCCTGCAGCATGGAGGTGGGGGAGGAGAGGAAACCCTACCTCTGATGTGTTGGAGGCAATAAACGAGAGCAGTTAATGGGCTTACAGAGATGTCTGTAAAACCCTGGCTGTGGCTTTCTCTGTGGTGGTGGTGCTGCTGCCACCCTGTTAAAAGGATAGCTGAAGTAGGAGAGAAGAAAGCTATCTGGAAATGCTAGCTGCTTATCCTAAATTGATACTAAAGAATGACATTTTATCTTGCATCTAAAAGGTCTGATTTCCAAAAATGCTGAACATCCAGCACCCCTTGTCTGTAAAATCTTTGCTTCAGTGAAAGTGGTGGGAGTTTTGGCAGTGTTTGCTTGCAGAGAAGGGAGTTGTATACTGCTTGCATCTCACAAATGGGAATGCAAGAACTACCTCCTGGCTCCTACTCATAGTCTTTTTAGGGGCATGCTTCTTTTTAGCAGTGGCTTGTCCTGATGCTTTTGAGAAGCGGAAGAAATCTTCCATTAACAGCTTGGTCACAGACCACGAGATCTATTAGAGCAGGGAGTTCCAAGTCAGTTGCTTGGGTTAGTTGTCTCCATTAGAAATCATCGGGTTTTTTGAACGTTTGACTGAGAGATGATAATTGCTGACTTTTGGTGATAATTGAGAACTGTAAATTGAGCCTGTAATGCAATCGGGATTTTATAGTATGGCAAAAAGGAGTGAGCATCTCAGGGATTCTAAATGAACTGCAAGGTGTTTATATTTAGTTCCTTAACTGACATTCAAACAACTAGTATATTTTGGAAGCTGTTTTGATTTTTTTTTTTTTTTTTTTTAAATATAGATGATTTAGTGTTTACTGGATGTTGAGCTGTATGTGTCTGTTCAAGAGAAATAGTCCAAAGGGTCATTTTGGTATCAATTTACGTTATGTCAGTAAATGGTAAAGTGTGTTTTGGGAAATTGATAGGACAGATTAAGGACATGAACAGAGGAGTCATGTGCTATCAGTCTTGAACTTTGGTGTATCTTTTTAACTACAGTTGTTCTTTATTTTTACTTAAAAATACTTTTTAAAGTATAACAAAATGTTTTGCAATTGTTTTATGAGTAGGCCCTAGTATGATTTCATTAAAAGGACAACTTAGATCTGCACTTTTCAGCCTGTAAAGATTTGGTAGTTCTGTGGAGGTTGTTTGATGAATTTAAACCTTATGACAAAAGATTTGATTCTCTTATCTTTCTAAGACTCTTAATAGCTTGTGGACCCCCATGGATCTCTGGTTAAAAGGTGATAGCTACTGGTGTAAGTAGGTATTGGTGGCCTCAAGTAGCAAAAAATATTTTTCAAGGGATTTATTGGTTTTCTTGGACACATGAGACTTAAGCAGAAGCTGTATCAACAGACCTTACCAATGTTACATCTTTTAAACTAACTGGATGTGTAATTAGTGTTGTCTGTACAGGATGTTCTCCTGGAGAGGTGAAATCAAACTAAAATTGATGATATTTGAGTTAGGCACATCCATAGGTCAGGTTTGGATTGGCTTGGTTTGTTTGTCTTCTAATGGGGGCACAGCGAGGAGGGAAGAAAACTTTGACCTGATTAACTTTGTTCATTCTTCAAGTCATCCTCAAAGCTTGCTATTTTCAGCTGGTGTCATTAATCTTAGTTTGGGGACAATTGAGTCTTTTTCCCTTTTTTTGATCATATTGAAAGTAAACTGAAACTCAGGGTAAGCATAAAAAATAACATTAGTGACTGGAGTTCATTGTAAATACTTTCCAACCAGTCTATTTCTTCTTGTTCCTTTTGTGTTCTTTCTTTTCTGTTTGTGGTCTGTCATTTCTTGTTATGGTTGCTGCCACAAATAATTTGAATTATTCATTTAGTGAAGACAGCAAGATAAGTACAGAAAAGACACTGCACGTAAAACAGAATATGCCTTTATTGTATTATTCATTAAGACGCTCATCAGTGTTTCTGTGTAAGAAGCTGTCCAACAGTTGCATGTTTGTTAGAAGTAGGGTTTGTTTTGCTAGTCATTTGTCTTGATCCAGGTGGAATGAGCATTTCTCACTTCTGGTGTGCTAGCTTGCCCTTTAGAAGTAAAATGAAGTGACAGTGGAGATTTTCTGCAGTAGATAATGCCAGAATTGTTCTTGATTTGATAATTAAAGTGTTAGAGGAATGGGGGGCCTGATGCTTTTCTGCTTTGGAGTTGAGGTTTCCATTGAAAAAGAGTAGAATGCGCTGTGCCTCTCCCTGTTTACCTGTTAAATTTTTCTGCCTGTAGCTCTGGAACAGCAGCCATTTATTTCCAAATGCAGAAGAAGCAACTCTCTTCTTGGGGACATTGGACACTATCTTTTTGTTTTCCTATGCTATGGTGAGTAAAACTAACTCAAAGCTGCTAAGATTTGGTTGAATCTTATTGGGATGATTGCACCCATATTTGGAGGGGGTGAACAGGATCTTCTTTGTGAACTTGCCTAGCACTGATGCAGTTAAAAAGCTGAGTTCAGGAGCAGATTTTTTCCTTCAATTTCTGTTAGTTCTGCCCATACCTGTCACCCATGTGAAGATGCTTGTTAACAAGTGCAAGAGAAACACTATCACTTCAGAATTTCTCACACCCCTATCACCAGTGAGTGGGAGGGCTAATTCTGTCTACCCAAGAGTTCACGGCTGAACTTTTTTAGAAATAAGAAATTTAATGCACAACTATGAGCGGAGTTTCTTTGGTGGCGGAAGAAGTGGTTAGAATCAAACTGTAAGTTGGTATAATAACGACGTTTGGATCAGCTTGACCCTTCTACATAATTTTAATTCTTGCAGATAACAGATGCAAATCTTGTGGCTTTATTTAATGCTGTGTTTTGTTCTTAGGGTCTCTTTGTCAGTGGCATAGTTGGAGATCGCCTGAATTTACGCTGGGTTTTGTCTTTTGGCATGTGTTCCTCTGCTCTGGTGGTAAGTCGGAACATACTAGTGTGATTTAGAAATCTCTCTTAGGGCTTCTGGATAGGGTTTTACTTCAGGGGAGAAGAGGCTCTGTTTCTGTGTGAATCTGCCCATGATCTGTATCTGTACCTCAGTAGTCTCAAAGTCTGCATGTATAACTTTGTCCTGGATGCACTTATTGCATTGTCCAAAACAGAGTGCTACAGTACATGACTCACCTCTTCCTGAAGTATTTATTTATGGATACTGTGTCAGAAGGAAATTCCTAAGTTTGAGGAACAGTCTAGAGACTTCATGAACAGCTTTTGTACAAGATTGGTGTATTTGGACTTTTGGGGACTGTTTTGCATTATAACTGTTCTCCCAGCCCACATATGTTTTCATCAAGGCTTTTGCTTCCAGACATGATCTTTGCTCTCTCCTTTAAAGGACACGCTAACAATACTAAGCATTCATTTACTTATTTTGTAATTGCTGGGAAGGCATGTGTCAAAAAAGAATGTCCACTTAAAACAAAAGGGTTCTTCAGGTTCAAGCCACTGCAGATAAGTGTGAATCAGTTTTATCTCATTGTGGTTTTCTGGTTATGAAAGTAGTAGTAAAATGTGTAGAGCACTTTTGATTTGCCCAGCGGCTACAAACCCCACGATGGCCTATTGCATTCTGCGAACTCATGACCACAATCATGCATCAAGCACAGTATGCCACAAAGCGTGTTTATTCTGGCTAGTTTGGGTTAGGGCTCTTAGTAATTTGAGATCTGGTTGTAGTATTTATGTTAAATTTTGGTAAGATAAATGACTGCTGAGGGTTTTGTGTTTGCATAGAGCCTTGTGGATTCGGATGTCAGTACAACAGCAGATCAAGAGGCTACTGGTTTTTTTTTTTTAGTGTTGTTACTGAAAGTATTTGTCTCTTTCTTCTCCTCTCCTGCTATAACTGTGCTGTTTACGGAGATAAGTCTTCTGGAGTGGAAGTGCCGTGACAGCCCGTTTGTCTCTGGAGCTGTGTGGGCTCAGCAGTCGGCCTCTCCTGTTATAACTGTGCTGTTTACGGAGATAAAAGTCTTCTGGAGTGGAAGTGCCGTGACAGCCCGTTTGTCTCTGGAGCTGTGTGGGCTCAGGAGTCGGTGCTGCGGTGGCTCAGCAGAGGGTGCTCGTGGCTCCGAGCTGGGTCTCGAACAATGCCGGCCTTGCCTCTGGCCGGGCCCCGGCCGGGCACCTTCTCCCTGACATGTTACTTCTTTTTTAGGACCATGCTCCTGCCTGGCTTTCAGCAGTTGCTGCAGGGTTTCTCCTCTGTTTTTTTTTTGTTTTGTTTTTTTTTCTCCCCTCCTCTCTAGGTATTCTTCTTTGGCACACTGACAGAATGGTTACATTTCTACAACAAGTGGTTCTACTGCTGTCTCTGGGTTGTGAATGGCTTGCTGCAGTCTACTGGCTGGCCCTGTGTGGTTGCTGTCATGGGCAATTGGTTTGGAAAAGCTGGGTAAGTCGAGTTTTCCTCAGTGGCTCACTTATCTGACCTGCTGAGTAGAAGATTGAGCTGAAGGTCTCAAACCAAAAAGGCCAACTGTTAGGTCAGAATTAAAGTTATGTGGGATGAAATATACCTTACTTGTTGGGTTTTTGTTTTGGTTTGGTTTGGTTTTTTGTTTGGTGTGTTTTTTGGTTTGTGTTTTTTTTTTTTGTGGAGCCACAGCTTGGTGTGAATACAGTTGTGTGTGTTAAAGGCACAGGTTCAAAATTCCGAAGTCCCATAGTGCAAAATGGCTGAATTTGAATTTTCATGCCACTGGAAAACCTCTTTCTGTCTACTTACCACTGAAGAGACTGAATGGAAACTGACTCATTGTAGGTTCAGCTGTGTCACTTTGGGGTACTGTGGATGAGCTTTAGCCATAGCTTGTAACCCTGTTGTTGCCAGCTCACCTCTGCTGTAACACAGGTGTGTCAGGATAGAATATTCCTTGCTCATCTATTTGGTACCCCCAAGTTATTCTGTATTTTAAGTGACCTTTGAGTCTCTTTGAAGTGGACTGGGAGAATGCTGTAACTTTATTCATAACTTAAAGTTCACTCGAATGTTATGTTTCTATCTTGCTCCTAATGTCACTGCTTCCTGCATTGCCTCTTTCAAATTTTCTTCCCCTTCTGCAGGAGAGGTTTTGTGTTTGGACTCTGGAGCGCCTGTGCATCTGTGGGAAATATCCTCGGGGCATTCCTTGCCTCCTGTGTTCTCAAATACGGTTATGAGGTAGGTATTGCTGTCTGGCTTATAGCTAGGACTGCAGGTCTGATTGGGTTATGAAAGACTAGTTTCTTATCCTGTCTCTAATCCTGTCTCTGAGCGGTAACAGGCTTAGAGTGTCCAGTTTCATCTTCTTGAATTCTGTGGTAGCAAGCAGTAGGCAGAATAAAAAGGGTATTCCTTTTCTGACCCTTCCAAGTTGGGAGAAATGACCCTGAGACTTCTCTGCAAATGGGACTGATGTTATTGAAGAGCCCTAGTGTCATAATATACCCTCTTCTGATTTGGGTGGCTTAAAGTGCTCTTCAGAGTCGTCCGTCACAGGTTTTCACTTAACTGAAGTCACTGCTGCTGAATAGCGCGGAGGTTCTGACAGGCATGGAGGCATAGCTTTTATAACTGGGAAGAGGCCAGGCACACACTGCGTTTCTGTAATGCAGCAGGCAGGCAACTGAATACAGGGAATGCAAGTGAACCAGGGCATCTTGCAGTGTGAGACCTATGAGGACAGGCTAACAGAGATGAGCTTGTCACTCTGGAGATGAGGAAGCTTAGGGTACCAAATCGCAGCCTTCCAAAGGCTGTGAGAAGATTGCTGAGAAATCAGAGCCAGACTTTCCTGAGTTGCATGGTGAGAGAGCAAAAAAGCAGTGGTATAAAGCGAAGCAGGGATAGTTCCAACTGGGTGTTTGGAGAACTATTTCACTATGAAGTTAGTTAAGCATTGGAACAAGAGGCCAGAGCCTGGAGGATCTGTCTTTGGAGGATTTCAAGACCTGATTGAACAAAGCCCTGAGCAATCTGGTCTGAATTTGGTGTCTGACCCTTCTTTGAGCAGTCCCTTCCAGTATAGCTGGATCTGTGGTCCTGTTGGGTGAGCTCCTTCCTCACTGCTGTCACCTCAGTACACTAAAGCAGCTGTTTCAGTGTGGTCTTTCAGCCTAGATAGAACCGAGTCTGTTCAGGAGATGCAGAGATCAATTGTTTCCAAGTTTTATGGATGTAGTCTGGGTTGTTGTAGCTGTGTTTACTTTCTGACAAGGTTGGAATGTAAAGAAACCCTCCTTAGTCAGGGAAGCCTATGTGACTGAAAGTGTTTTAAAAAATACTCTTTTATTTATTTACCTTCAGTATGCTTTCTTGGTGACTGCCTCAGTACAGTTTGCTGGAGGAGTCATTGTCTTCTTTGGGCTTGTGACATCACCAAAGGAAGTGGGTAAGTAGAAGAGAGCTGTAGCGTTTCAGTCCCTTCGTGGAAAGCAAATCTGCAGCTTTCCATGCAGTACTAAAAGAACTGCTCATTCTGACAGCGCGTATACTCAGGGCTCTTAGAAAATGGTGTTGTGCTTTAGTGTATGTAACGGAGCAAATGCTTTACTTGCCAGGATCACACTAACCGCCACTGTGCATTGTATGTATAGGGTCTGGATATTTTAAAAATCAAAATAAAACAGCCTGACTCTAACATCTCCATTAGGATGTGCCTGATTATCAGTTTTTCTTCACCTAGAAAATCAGTAATTTTTTAAAGAAACAGCCTGTTACCAGGTTGCCTACTGTTGTAGGAGAAAACTATAGCAAGCCTTAACTATGAAGTGGTAAGGGAAAGTACTTTTTGTGTGCAAGTCTCCCGCAGCTGGTTAAATAGCTCTCAGGTTGGATATAGTCCTTTTCTGAGAAGATGGTAGGCAAACCAAAGTGTAACAGGAAAACCAAAGAACTTTTGGGATTTGACAGGGCCATGGAGGAGGTTTCCCAGGTGCCTGCAAAGGCTATAGAGTTGGTAGCACTAAAGCTACTATAAAGAGTGCTCGTAAGAGCACTCAGCAGCCCAGAAAACGCAGTGCAGTTCCTAGGCCTTCCGTTCCAGTGCAGGCGTTACCAGGCAGCAGCTGTCTTGAATAGTTGCTCATACACGCAGCCTCCACGCTCAAGGGAAGTGGTACCCAGCATCCCAACCACTAAATAAGGGGTGAAATGCACTAATTTGTTGTGTCTTCCAACTAATGGCCAGACACTCAGAACAAAGCCGACGCCAGGATCAGACAGAATACTTTCAAGAGCACTAGAAGACAAAGGGTAGAAACTGGCGACACTGCAGAACACCATCTAGAAGAGTTTCTAAGCCAAAGGAGGATGGAGGTATGGGAGAGCAAGGGAATGGCTAGAAGGGAGAATTGCTTAAAAGAAGCTAGCATAGCTTTAGAGTGGGAAGAGGGTGAACAGGCTGTGGTCCGTTTTTCCTGTTGCATATCCCTTTTAAAACTTAGGCCTCCCTGAGCTTGGAGCAGATGAAGACGACAGTGTGGAGGAAGATGCCAACAGACCTTTAATGGGCAATGACGATGCAGATGATGATGACCGGAATTACTCTATTCAAGCAACTGATACTGACAACCAGCCAAAGGCCATTGGCTTTTTCCAGGCTTGTTGCCTTCCGGGTGTAGTACTGGTGAGAACACGGATTCTTAAGTGAGATCTGACTTACCTTGTTAAACATAAAACTGACTTTTTGTGTTGTCAGCATTTGTTGACATCATTGTTAATATGTTGACAGTGTGTTGTAGTTGTTGACATCTGACTTCTTATGCTGTTAAAATCTTGGAGTTGGGACTGTTAACCTTGTGCCCATAGACTATAATACTGTCTGGGTATGTGGTTGTGTATTGCTCTTCCCATCAGACTCCTGCTTCATTTAGTGCATGTAATGAGCCAACTAAGGGCAACAGAGGTCCTGCCCTTTTTGCTGCTGAATTTAGAAGGGAGGCCATGAGCAAATGTGGCTATACGATGCATTCTTGGTAAGGTAGCTACGCTGCCCTGAGGAATGGGATACTAGCTGCTAGCTGAGCATCACACAGAACTCTGTGGTACTGATAGTGGGGTTTGGGTTTTTTTGGTTGCCTTAAAGCAGAAAGCTGGCCTGAAAAGCCTTATTCAGCATAATATAACATGGGCCAAAGTAGGCCTTTTTTTTTTTTTTTTGATAAACAACTGGAAACAAGGCCTGGTGATGCAGTTTCCACATATCCTCATCCTCTCCTTTGTGTGAGAACTCCTACTTCTGCATCAGCAGTATTGCCCAATTCATGGATTTGGTTCAGCTGAAAAATTAACCTGCCATTAAAAAAACAATGTTAACTTTCTGTGTCAGTGGGCTGTGTGCCCCCTGAGAACTAGAACTGGTACCAGAAAGGGGGCAGGGTCACTGGCTCAGTAATACAGTGTGAACTGTCTGGATTTGATCATGAAGCAGAACTACTGAGTGGAAAGTATTATCAGATACTCTTAGTGGGTAAAGTGGTTGGTGGTTGTGATTAAGGCAACACAAAATCTTAAAGTGATGGGTGGATTGTCAGTGTTTAGATTGCTGGGCAACCACAGTTCTGTTCCTAAAACCTTGGTTGAGGGATGGCAAAAGAGAGCATACCCATCTTGAGTCCTTTCATAATATGGGTAAATGCCGTATAAACTATGGCTTGGGTTTGGTGGTTCTAAGAATGGGGTGGTGTACGAAGAACCTTTTGGCAAAATTTCTTAGTGGTGGTAGCTGCCTCAGTTGATCTGTGACTTTTTTTTCATTGGCCAGAACATAGGGAGGTAATATACAACTGATGTTGCTGTTTCTGTGCTTGGGATTTTGAGGACATGTTCTGTGCATTAACCCAGCAACATGAACACCTCTGAGTCTGTGAGTTTAATCTGATGTCAGATCAGTGCCCAGCCAAACCAGGACACTATGTCAGATCGGTGAGAGACTAAATACCGACAGAACCTCCAAAGCCTTTTCAAGATTCTACAAAGACTTTATTTGACATATTTTTTTCTGTAGTTCCTCTCTTCTCCTGCTGAGTGATATGGTGGAAGAGTTTTAGTACAGACAGTTTTCCCCTGAGCCTCTAGAAATTCAATCTTTAATCACTCAGACAATCTGGTAGGCAGTTTCTAAGCATGTTGTAATAAATCTCACTTTGTACAGTGCACTTTTCACACCCAGAGGCAGGAGAACTCTACCAAACATCGCCGTATCTTACATGTATAGTGGAATTAGTTTGTGTCCTGTAAGAGGGAAAAAGCATTAATACAGCTAAAAACAATGTATCTATTAAAACAATATAAATTCAGAAGATACAATTTTTTTTATTTTTATATATAAAAAGATCTGCTTTTTGAAATTCAAAGACAAGTGTGCACATACACATATACATACGGTCTCAAAAGCTATGATTCCAACAGGTTGTTTTTTCCATCTTCATCCTGGTTTACCTCTTCAAATAGGGGTTCCTCGAACTGCCGTTGTTAGTGTTTATGAGGAGGCCTTACTGAAATAGTGTGCCTCTTGCCTCATCCCTCTGCATGCTGGGCCAGCAATCCCAGAGAACAAATCTTTGCCACACACATGAAAGTTCTAAAGAAGGAGATCTGCTAGCTAAGGAGGACTTAAGCCCAGCAGCTAAAAGCAGGAGGTTGTCTCAGCTGTTGGGTTTGGAAGCATGTGCTTAGCTTTGGTGAAACCTTAAATCTTGTGTCCTGGAATACCTGCCAGGGGATTATGAACGAAGCTTTCTCTGCTGCTGCTGTAAGCAGATGAGCCTTCTGAGCAGCAAAAGAGAGCACAGAGGAACTACTTCACATAACTTTTCTCAGCATGATGCACAGATGACTAAATCTCAAGCTTGTTTCATGTCACATGGTTGGCTCCCTTCTCTTCAGAAGGTGTATTAAACTTCCTTCATTTTTTGAAGCCTGGTGTCATTTCCTCTCAAGATTACACTGAAAGTGTTTTAACCCGTTGCATTCAGTGAAAAGAAAATAACCTTCTGACAGTGATTTTTGTATTCCTGGGTTCCCTTTGATGTTCAGCGTTAAGCTTTCATAATGCTGACTTCTTATGTGAAATTCAGAAGCACTTCTCTCTGAAAGCTTTAGCTGGATACAGAGCTTTATGGGAAGAAGCAGAAATGCTGTTTGTATTTCTCAGGTGCTAACTGCTTGCTGGCCCTGTCTTTGTTCCAGTACTCTTTGGCCTATGCCTGCTTGAAACTGGTGAATTACTCATTCTTCTTCTGGCTGCCCTTCTACCTCAGCAACAACTTTGGATGGAAAGAAGCAGAAGCTGACCAGCTGTCCATCTGGTATGATGTGGGAGGAATCATAGGTGAGTGAGCAAGTGAATGACATTTTCCTGCAGTTGCCCTGCTAGTGTTTGAAAATGAAAGTGAATGCAGCTCAGAGCAGTCATGTTCAGTGGCATCTAGCTGTTTACTGAGTATATGAGAAGTCTAGTTATGTATGTGGCTGCTTGGCTGTTTTTTTTTTCCTAAAACACAGGGTATGTGAGCCCCCTAAAGAGTTTATATGTAATTTAAAGGGCACTATCGTATTCTTGGACATTATCCCCAGTGGGCATTTTTCTTTACTAGGACTTCTTGAAAAGTGCCATGTACAAAATCGTGTCTCCCTGCTGCTTGCTACTTCCTTTCTGACGGGTACCCTTGAGGGAGAGTTTAGGTCTGGACTTACTGGATTCTGTACTGTCCCTTCTGTCCTGTATGTTTAAGAACAGACTCAGCACAGATCTTGGCAGAGCAGGCACAACTGTGTTATGTTCAGAAATAAAATGTAATTGCACTTGTTTCTGCTGGCTGCAAAATCTGGCCCCGTTCCTCCAGAATAAAGAACATATTGTATATGTGTTTAGACTTGCACTCTCCTGTGCTGAGGTTCTTGCTTTATTACCTTGTCCAGTTAGCTTTCCTAGAATAGACATCCTTGTTTTGGTCTGTTCAGGGTCAGGTTTTTTTGCCTCTATGGTCTTTTCTGTGTTAGGCTTTCTCAGCATTCTATTTTTTACCAGCAGAGCAGTTCCTACAGAGTTAGTGATGATCCATAAGGTGATTTTTATCAGCTATTGGCATTTGTCGCCATTAGTTGCACACCTACCTTAAGTAGGTGAGACAGCAGGGAATATGAGGCCCCTGTGTTCTAATGCTTTCCCTGTGAAAAAGAACTGCATTTTCCTGCACTTTCTGTTAAAGAATCCAGCCACAATGTTAAGCTTGCTTACATCCAGAGTTGTGGTGATCCTAGAGCTGTGATAGTCCTACAGGGCAAGGAAAAGGAAAGCAGGCACATTGGCTAGTTGCGTGCCAGAAAAAAAGAAGTAATAAATTCCTGGGAAAACAGTGTGAGTAGTTTTCCCTGCTCTATCTGAGCCACTTAGTTTACTGTTGTCTCTGTGTCTGGGGCACTAAAGTCAGGAGACATAATTTTCAGGATTTTAGAGAGAATGCATATTGATGAAAAGGCAAGAGGCCACTGCGCTCAGTGAAATGAGTTTTGTTCAAGGTGTTAGCATCCTGAGCCTGACAATGATTTATTTTTCTGCAGGTGGGACTATCCAGGGCTTGATTTCTGATGTGCTACAGAAGAGAGCCCCAGTGCTAGCAATTAGCCTGCTCTTTGCTGTAGGCTCTCTTTTTGGATACAGCCGTGAGTATGCTTTTGCTGCACAGTGATAAGAGGTTCATTCAGTACATCTTAGACAGTACCAAAGCACAGCCTGTTCTAATTATGTTTTCTGGTCTTGAAACTGCTTCTGGATCAGGATGGTGCCTTTTGGTCTCTTTTGCCTGAAGTGTGGCAGTGCACAGAAAGAAATCTGTTCTCTGGTTAATGAGGTGGAAAAGAATTAACTTGAGTGGTTCAATTTCCCTGTACTGGTGAGTTGTCATACTGATCCTTCTCCAGTGTCATCAAGATTTTTGGTATTGTCATTGTATCAACACCACAACTGGCAGAGCAGGAAATCTCAGGTGCATCCCTATAGTATCCCCTAGAGGAAAGAGAATCTGGGCACAGATCTGTAGTGGAGTATATATACACTACAAAGAGGCAGAAGATCTTAGACTTCATCACTTACACTTCTGTAAGTGGTGAAATTGAAGAGTTCCTGCCTCTCATAATAGATATAGTTCGTGGTGATCAGTTATTGAAAGGGATCTATCAGGAAATCCTAGTAGAAGGAGACGGGCACATCTCATTTCTATGAAAGATCTGTGAAGTTCTTCTAAGGGTAACAGTTTTGTGTTTTCAGACATGGTGTCCTATGGTACCAGAGTGCTTTAACTCACTGGGATGTCGTTTCACTTCTGTCTGTCTTCCTCCAAAATGGGGTGGTGATACAGACAGGCTTTTATAGAGCACTTTGAGATCTGTGGACAGAAATCACTGCCAGAGCTGGACATGAAAAATAAAGTGTGCCTTTCTGAAGCATGCGAGCTTACTCACATGGTCTCAAAGTAAGGTCAATCAGGTATAGTTGTTAAGTAGCAACGATTGGGTTTGGTGGAGTTTTGTAAGCTCTTATGCTAACTCATTACTTTGAAAAGTGAACTGGAAGCAAATATAAACTTATTACTGACGAAGTTTGAAGTTTGTACTAGATAGCAGAGCAGCCAGAGGTCCAGGTGTCTTGTGCTTAACTCAAAATGCACTACTGTCTAGCCGGACACAGAAGGTTCAGACAGGTGATACAAAGGTACTGCAGTGTGATAATTTAACTTCCATCAGCCAAACCAGGAAACCTTTTTATGCCCATAGTGTGTTGCACGTAAGAGTAATAATGGCCTAAGAATATGTGAAGAGGGCTGCAACTTGCCATACGCATGGTAACTTGGCCATATGTGGGCCCAAAGTTGAAGTGGTGAGTGAGGAATTCAGGTGATGCCTGAAAGTGAGATATTGGAGAAAACAGTGTCTGGAGAGCACTGAAGAACTGTAGTGGAAAACCAGCTGTATGTACGCATGATGCTGCTCTTTCCGGAAAGGCAAGTGGAACCTGTAGATGCCCAAACATGGCTTTGTAAGGAGGAATTAGGATATGGGATTTTGCATTTTTTACTTTATTGTGCAGCATTGTTTTGGCAGTTGCTGGATTACTACCTCCAGATCTAATCTCTGTATTTTAAAAAATATTTTGGAAAATTCAGAGTGAGTGGAAGGGGTGATTCAAGTGCTGAATAATTCACGGAGTGAAAGTTTCAGTTGAGCCTAATTTCCCCAGAGAGACAGAGGGAGGATTCTCTTACTGTTCCAATGGACTTTCAAGGAGAGTACATACAAGCTCTGTGTCACAGAAAGAGACATAACAAGGGCTGGAACCCAGAGCCAGGCAAATCTGATACTGAAACAGGGCACAAAATTGTAATGGCAAAGGTGACTTTTCTGCTGTAAAGTGCTGTCGGGAAACCTTCTGGGTCTTTAGTCTCTAAATGCCTTTACAGTAAGTCTAATCTCTGTAGAAGTCTCTAGTCAAATAGAAGTTATTTTTGTCACTATGTAGCTAACTGAACTGGCAGTTCAAACTGGATGTTTGCATACTTCTTTCTGATCCGAAGTAAGTCACTTTCTCAAGTTAATTTGTTTTATTTACACGCATCTGGTCTTTCTCTTGCAGGTTCTCCAAACAGCAAACCTATCAATGCTGTGATCATGGCAATTACAGGTATCTTATCAAATGCCACTGTTTGCTAGTAGGCATATATATACGTTGCAGAAAAAAATCAGTAACACCAGCCTCAGGTGGTGGTAATGCATTTGTGTGTACTGCCATCTCTGCTGGTTTTGCAGAACAAGTAAAAGCTGGAGCCCAATTTCTGTTACCTTTGAAATACAGCTGTAAGAAAACTGCCTTAGAGGGAGGTATAGAATATAGACTGTATAGAATAATGGCTTGAAACTAAGGGGATCTGCCTTAGCTCAGTATGATGGAGACGGATTTATGCCAAAATACCTGGCAGTGATCAGGTATCTGAGGAAGTGGATATATGGCCAAGTCATGAGCTGCAGCTCACATTTGAGGGTGTTTGTCTGTCAGAACCCCAAATGCCCTGTGTACTGTGAGAGGTCACAAGCTTTGTGTGCTACCAGACGTACTGTGCTGTGTTATGGAATTAAGATTAGCCTGGATGAATGGAGCCTTTCTTTTCAAACACTCCTACTTCAGAATTCTCTGTCCTGTTGTGGGGTTTTTTTGCCTTCCATCTCCTCCATGAACCCCTGGAGACGGAGGCTGTAGCATGGGGGTATACTACTTCAAAGTAGAAATGTGTCTAAATCTGCTTCATGTCAAGGGTTTGTATATGCATGCTATTCAAAAGTAGCTTTCTATATACGGTTTGGTGCGTCCTGACTTCTTGCAGAGTGTGCCACAGCTAATTACCTCGTTTTTGCTGTTGGATGAAAATGTCCTTGTTGGCAGTTTCTGTGTACGTACTCCAGATATGCAAGGTGTTCCATGACGGTATGCTTCAGCTGCGAGGGTGCACTTCTACCTACAGTTAGTCTGTGATCGCTGCCCCTAGACTTAATCCTTTTCCTGAGCTTTGCATGGTAGAAAATCTATGTTTTGAAGATGGTCTATTGAGAGTCTATCCACACGCTTGTTTTGTACCAAGGATGTTTTCTTGGCGTTTTCAGGATTTTTCATTGGAGGCCCTTCTAACATGATCAGTTCTGCAATTTCTGCTGACCTGGGGCGCCAGGATCTGGTGAAAGGCAACAGCGAGGCTCTGGCAACAGTCACGGGAATTGTTGATGGAACTGGCAGTATTGGTGCCGCAGTGGGCCAGGTGAGGCTACCAAAGGAAAATGGAGGTCTGGGAAAGGAGGCAAAGAGTCTGTTGTTGTTAGAGATATTAGCTCATTCCTCAATCCAAAGTTGTATGTAGGAAGAGAGAAAGAGAGAGGTGTGGGGGGGTGTTGTTTGTTTGTTTGTTTGTTTAAGAAACGGAAAAAGGAACATGACTGTTTTAAGCTTCCAGTGGAACTAAAATAAGTATTCATAGTGCTAAAGTTATGGCATTTTCATAATTCAGATGAATTTTAGAGACTTTCGTATCCTGAATTCCAAAAAGTGAGGAAAGGTCAGCTTCGCAAAGAGTGAAAATAAAATATTTTGAAGTTTGTTTGGGATTTTTTTGTTCAAAGGTAATAGCAAAACCATTGCTTATGGAAAAGTTTACCTCTATAACACAGTAAAATTAGAATACCTATTATAAGTGTTGCAGTGTTTATAAAGTAATTTGCTGTTATTTGTAGTTCCCCAATTTATCTACAGATATCTTTTACACCTTGTAAATCCAGCACCACTTGCTTCGATAGTCCTTACAGTATGCTGCCAGAGGTCTGAAGACTAGACTGTTGCAGAAAAGGAAGCTGACAGTGTGCCCACTGGGGACATTCTTTCTTCTCAAACACAAGTGTTAACTATGTAGAAGAAAACAGTGGTGCTTTGGGGAAGGCAGGATTTAGTAGAAAGATCGGAGCCAGTTCTATTCCAGGCATCCTCTAGTGCTGGTAAAATACCAAAGACACAGGCAAGGCCTACATCCCTTTTTCTGAAAAGGGATTTGGGTTTGCCATTGATGGCCTGATAAATACAATCGTTCAGTCTCTCTTTTGTAGGAAATATGCTGCTTAGCTCCATTAAAAGTGGAAAATTACAAGTGCTTTGTGGACATCTTAAAGTGCGCTGTTACACTCAATGTTCTTCTTGCATTGTCTACAGTGTTTCTGTCTTCCCACACACATACCATTCAAACTTATGTCATCATAAAAATTGGGTCTTTAGTTCTGAAAAATTCCACCTGCCTCCCATTCTAACATTGCATGTATTTCAACAGAGACAACCATGATGTCATTCTGGGGGTGTGTGAATAACAGCACATGCACAATGAACATGTTAGAAATGCAGATCCTCTTTTGTGCTAATATACCCAGTAGTGAAGAAGGGAGGCCCTTGTGCAGCATGTGAATATAAATCTGCTAATAGGGAATACATTTTCTTTTGTGGCCTGTATAGTCCTGTTGAACTGGGATGCAGTTCAGAACAGACTGTAGTCTCAAGTGTCTTGCCTACGATGAAGGGTTAAGTAGTTAGTGGTTGCGCAGCTCTTGAAAATGTGTCCTGTGTAATTTATAAGCCATTCTAGATATTTTAGTTCTTCTGAGAGTACTTACATCCACTTATGTCACAGTGTTCTGTGCAAAAACCTTGTATTCAGTGGAGTCAATTTGTCACCCTTTGAAACTGTAGTTCAGTTCTCTCTTTATGCTGTTATGAGTTACTGTAAAGCTTCAGGACGATATCTCTGCTTTGCTGAGGCTGTGGGTTTTATACAGAAAGGCTGCTGTCCTGAGTCATCTCTTCTGACACGAAAAGATCAGCTGGAAGGTTTTGTGATCAGCTCTATATGGAGTGTTAACAGCCCACAATTTCTAGAAAATGAGAGAGTAATGCCTGAAAGTTATGTTTATCTTCCCAGTTTGAATAATTTTTTTTTTCCCCTTTCTATTTAGTATCTAGTGTCTTTGATCCAGGAGAACCTGGGATGGATGTGGGTTTTCTATTTCTTTATTCTCATGGTAAGAAATCGCTGTTGCTAAAAATTCTTTGTCAAAGTTCAATTTGCAATAGAAAGTTTTTGTGATAACCTGAAAATTGTGACTTAAGCATGCAAGCTATTTCTACAGCAGCTGCGAACTCTGATGCCATCCTCAAAGTGGTCTATGGTGTGTAATGGCCTCAGCGTGTCTAAATCAACTGGGTTCATTTTGGATCCTTTAAAGTCATGTTGCCCAACAGGAACTGAGATTGTGGCAAAGACACAAAACTACTTGCCTAAAAATACCTGTATGCATTTCCTAAAGCTCGTACCACCTGACTGACATCCAAGGCAGGACTTTTGTCTCCTCCATCTCCATGATGTGTAGTTCCTAATATTTTCAGGGAGCTGAAGTTAAGCTGCTTGTTTGTTAGCCCTTGAAGATTAGTGGAAGGAGCGATGAGCATCTTCAAACTAAAACGAAAATGCCTTGCCCTGGTATGCCACTGGGGTAGAAGATGGTTCAGGCCCTAGTCTCCTCAGCATTGCCACAGTGGTGGATGCTGTACAATTCACCCGTTCTTCTCTGCTAGAAGTCCCAGGAATTGTCTTTGCATCTGTGCTGACAAGGTAAAAGGCCACTTAGGTAACTAGCAGGGGTGGTGAGGAGGAAGGTCACTGAGGAGGTGAAGAGCTCATCTTCTTTATGAAAAGGTGATTATGACAGCTGAAATTGTATGAGCTTGCCTGCAAGCTCAGTCCTTCCATCCGCTGTGCCACTTAGCCTGTATCTTACTGGGGAGACCTTGAATGCACGTAGGAGTGCAGGATGGCTGCAGCTACGGTTGGTCTGTGCTAATTGTCCTGGATATGCTTCTTTTCACAGACGAGTTCAACAATCCTGTTCATTTCACCATTAATAGTGAGGGAGATCAGATTGCTTCTGCATGAATGGCGTCTGTGAATGCTGGCTGAGTGACTTCTCCTTGCCTCTGGAAGGACTGTTGTATGGATCTGACAGCTGGGACACTAATCAAAACTCTGGGAGACTTGTTTCTTACATCTTCCGGGATTGGACTAATTCCAAATGGCTCTGCAAAGGCTTGATTGACTCACCTTTGGCAAGCTCAGTAGTGAAGTACCAAATACCCGTCCTGAGACCACCCACATCATGGAGCTGCTGACCGAAGCTAGACAATCCATGGGACTGATGGATTGTCCCGACCTAACAGACTCTTCCATGTCAGCAGTCACACTAGGGTCTACTGTTGGGTGGCCTCACTGCTATATACCCTTTCTTATTTATTTCTGGATGTCCTGAACAAAGGTCAACTATTTAAAACTGACGGTGGAGAGGCTGTCTTGCAATGAATTTTGATGCTCTGTTGTGCTGGTGAAATAGTACAGTGCATTTCATAGGTAGGCTAAATTTACGATCACTTTAGCTTTTAGAAAGGGCAAAAATAATTATTTGGCATTTGCGTTGTCCAATTGTTTAAAAAATGCTGTTGCTAAATCTCTGCACAGATGGACCTCTGCTATCCCTAGCTATTAACTGTCACATATTTCAGTAGATTCACATGGAGAAGTTACCTCCATATTTGTTTTTAGCTTTTTTTTAATAATAATAATATTACTGATCTCTGGGAAATGAGATTTCAGTTTTTAACTATTTAAGCAGACAAATAGTGTGCAATACTTTACTGTGATCTCTGAGAATAAGCCTTAATAGATCCTTTGTGTCTAAAGGATCCTTGAATGGCTTTGGGGATCCATAATGGGACACAAATACTTTTACTACTGCTTTGTTAGTTGAACTCTGATCAATACTGACAAAAATGGGACTGTCAGGTGACCCTCTGAAGGAAGCTGGTGTCACTGATTTCATACTCATTGGGCAATTGCTCATCTCCAGCAAAGGAGAACCAGAATTGAATTAAAGGAATTAAGGGACCTGGCTGCTATCAGACATGGGCTTCCAGACAGCGACGGAAGCGTACTCATGGAATAGCATCAATGAGCAAGTGCTGCTGTCTTCCCCCATCCTTCTCTGCCTACGGCTGCGTAGGGGACCTCAAGCTCCAGAGTTTTAAAGCTTGAGTTGTGTCTTAAAGAGAAAGGTGGATGCAAGTCAGCGCTAAAAACACGTGACTACACTTAGTATGGTGGTATTTGAGGATTCTGCAGTAGTGCGGTAAGCAGCGTGACCGGCTCACACCTCTGACATTTGTTGGTGATGTTAATGGGATCGTTGAGTAACTTCTTAACAAATTGTTTTCTGCTTATGCCTTGGGATGTTTTGTTGTAATAGGTATGTGTTAACTAGTAGAACTTCTGATCAAACACTCAATCTGACTAGTCAGCAATGCCTGGAGGTGGGGGGAGGGAGGCAGGAAAATTCTTGGAGCTGAAAATTTGAAACTTTTTAAATGGGAAAAAGTTGCCTTTTCAAAATGTAAAGTGATTTTTTAATTTTTGAATGAATGAATGTCAATTTTTAGTCATGTGTTGATTGTAATGAGTGGAACATTATTAGTGCCTTACAGTTTTACTGTATTGAACGGTTGCTTGGTGATTGCTGCTTCTGCAGTGATGGCTCTGTGCACAGCTTTGCTTACTGTGAAACTCAGTTGCTCCATTTTATACCTTTTTTGAGAGTATCTCTTTCTTGGTGGAGGTGATTCTTGCATTTTTTGCTAACTCTTGAAAAATTTCAGTGCTTGGGAAAATGATGCCATTAAGCTGACAAGGGACCTGAATCCTGTTTTTGTCTCTTCTCATTCCCATTCCAATTTTTGCCTGTATAATTAGAGCAGGAGACTGAGAATCTATCATCCTGTTCTCAGAATTATGCCCTGGGGTTAGCATTCACATCCCAAGCTACTCATTAGCCCCTGTACAAATAGAATCAAAACTCCCTGAAATTTAGTTCTAAAATTGATGGCGGCACCGTTTGCCCCAGCCATGGCGTCTGAGAATCTGTGGTTTCAAATTCCAACCTGGATGAGCTTTTTGGCCAGCCGTCTGGGCACTAGATAAGCTTCTGATGAAAGGTGGTGGGGTGGGAAAGGGATGTCGCCGTGGTCGGGGGGGGAGGAGAGGCAGGCCCCTGTAACAAATGGCTTCCTGTAAACAGTTCTGTCCCCTCTTGAGAGGCGTCAGATGTGTTGCGAGCGCTGCAGGCACAAGCTGCCCAGCAGCTCGGGTGTAAGTGTGCGGCGGTGCTTTGAGGCCACCCTCAATTAGCGAGGCGTGCCTGTGACTTCAGGGTGGTTTTGTTGTTGTCGTCCTGGGATTTTGGTTCTGTGTTATTTCCTCAGGGTGCTCAGATGGAGAAAGGTTTTCACTCACTTTTCAATGTCCAAACTGATCTCACGTGAATAAACTTACTTTTACTTGATCTGGGCTAGTTCTTCCATGTCCTTTATTTCCACTCTTCTTGGTGCAGTTCCACTGAGCATGCTTCTCTTCCTCCTCCTTATAGGCCTAGCTCTAATCCTGATCAGTCTCATGAGAAGATTTGTGAGAGTCCCCTAATGGAGATGCCCATAACAGTGTAATTAATGGTCTTAAATAAAGAAGCCCGAACAGATACTTGGCTTTATTTATTTATTTGTTGATTTGCATGTAGAAGTCAGGTGTTCTTCCCCTGAGATTAAATATGCCATGTGGCTGCTGGGCCTGCTCTGCCTTCTCTCCTGTGGCTTGTTTCTTTAGACACAAATCCACACCTACGCTTAGCTGTGTTTAAATGGACACAGTGGGGAAGTTTGTAGTTGTGTTTGTGTTTTTTATAGTTTACTGTAAATCCAGAGTTGAGCACAATACTGGATTGCTGGAGAAACCCCTATGCCTGCACATTCTGGTCCCTCAACTCCAAGTAGTTTGGTGGTGCTATGATGCTATTCCTCAAGAAAAGTTACAATTCATCTTTTTACCACTTTTCTGTCACTTTTGGTTGTCGCCCCCCCCAGGAACTTTCCAGCCTACTCTGGAAGCACTCTAAGCAGTAGAGCTTTGCTTAAGTATCTGTTTGAAAATCCTGATAGTAGCAGTCCCCATCACGACCACTGTGACTGCGATCTCCAGAGCCCAATGTTTGGGCAAGCACAAATGTAGGAGTTACTTAATTTCTGAGTGCAAAGGAAGCGCATCAGGAGCTGATCTCTGGGGGTTTGGCTGTAGCCCAGGATGTGACAAGGTGTCTGACTGAACTGGTTATGAAAGAAAAGGTGTGTTTCGGCCCCATAATGCTTCTCCGTATCAAGGAAGGTCCTTGAATAGATGCCCTACAGGCAATGCTACTGTGTCCTGGTTTTCTCAGAAGTCTGGAACCCAGCGGTGCAGAACTCTGCACGGTGGCAGCATCTGCCTGGTGCTCTCGAAAGGGGGGAGAATTGGGCTTCTCCTCCAAGTGCTGGGCAGCCTTAGGGAGCACCTGAGCTTCTTGTCCTCACCAAACCCAGGAGAGCAGCTTTCCCTTCTGCAGGAAAGCGGGAGGAGAATCAGCAGCATGTTTTAAGGGTCATTGTTTTCTCCTCGAGATAAAAGGAGAAAGTATCAGTTTTGAGATGGTCCCACAGATCTCAGCAGTAAAAGCACTAACTGTTCAGGGATGCCTCGGAGACACCGCTGTTTGGTTACTCTTGTGTAATTTTGCCCTCTATCCAGCAGTGGCCAAAGTGCTTTGCCAAACCTATTTGCAATTTCTCTCCCCTTCTTTTCTAGGTTCTTTTCTAACTGAAAGTGCCTACGGGGATGTTTTGGGTTCTGTATTGCAGAAGTTTTCTAAGGCACAGCATGCCCACCTTCCTGCATCTTTGTCAAGCCTTATCTAATCCTTTTAGCAAACAGCCTACTGTTCTCTGAAGGCTGTAAACACAAGCTCTTGGACTATTTTGTGGGGTTGGATTGGGGGCGGGCGGTGTGTGTGTGTGTGATGTACAGGCCCATGAAAGCATCTTGGTTCTATTAAAGCCTTTCCTAAATGAGAGTTGCTTAGATGACTATTTCTAGTAAAGCAAAGAAGAAGAATTTAGGCAATTGCTGTGAACGTTCCCTTTGGTTCTGCTGCGCTGGTGTCCGTGTACACCTGGATCCCAGGAGGTTCTCCTGGAATGTCTCCTTTGACCACCTCTGCAACAGTGTGCATGTGTCTGTGAAAACAAATGCAATGGGCAAATCAGAATGTCCTAGAGCACAGGAGCAGACAGCAAGCTTCGTGGCCCTCTTGCTAGGTTTAAGATTACTGCCAGGAGAAAGAAGATTTCTACTGAGATTACAGAGGCCCAGGGAAATTATTTGGGGACAACCTATCTTGTTTTGGAATAGTTTTTAAAGCAGCAGATGGCAGTTGATGGACCTCTGGGTGAACTGGTGAAGACTGTGTCCATTGGTGTTCTTGCTCAGTTGTGAAGGATAGGAAATCCATACACCACCACCTCTTGTCCTTGTGAGCTGCGTACATCACAACATAATCCAGAGTGTACCAGTGGAATGATAGCAGAGAAAGATGAGATTATTTAGATGTGCTATTTAAATCTTCTTTCCTTATGATGTGGTAAGCAAAGTATTGAGGATTCAGGATCAGTTGATTTCTCTGTGCTCCTGGATTCCAACATGGGCTCAGAGAACTCCTACACCCAGAGACCTACATCCTCACTTTTCTTCCCGTTTGTCAGGTGGGACCAGTTTCTAGAAACACACTCATCTGCTCTGGGGTGCACGGCAGAGAAAAGCAATGTTGGGCTGGCAAAAGCTGATGCCTGCCTGCAGCGAGTGCCAAAGATGACAAAGCAATTGGGTAACAGCTGATTGTGCTATTCAGCCGGAAGGATGGGAGTATCTGGGAGGCAGTTTCATCGGGACTGCCTCAACTATCCATTCACCTCTTCTGCAGCCTCCTTGCCCTCTGCTGTAACTCTTGTGTCCTTCTGGGAATATTAATGTTTTGTTTCTTCTAGTCAGAAGCAGGTTCATCCCAGGACTGCTTATCAAGGCACAGCAACAAGTAGGACAGACGGCAACAAGCGGCTGCGGCTCCTGCTGTTGAATGCAAAGGAGCTGAGCTGTTAGGCGAGCAGAGACGCAAAGGTGGGAGCCCTGCCTGCAACAGCAGGCATGCGTCAGCGTTACGCCAGCTCAAGTGATTTCTGAATCAGCGCACACCTCCGAAACATCAGGTGAGCACGTGTGCAGGGCTGGCAGAGTCTCTGCTGGAGGTGGCTTTTTGCTGCTTAGCTTTGTTTCTGTGGGCATCTGTGATGCTGTTCTGGGCTACTGGAGCTCCCAGGCCCATTTTTAAACACCTTCTGGGCCCTGCGTGCTCAGGCAGTGTCAGGACTGGTTTGTCTGAGGGAGGGAGGAAGGCGTTGGGGGAACATGGAGCCATGGCCCCAGCAGCTGGGTGCCACCCTGGTGGTTCCGAGGGAATCTGGTCTTTGCTCCCAGATGGTGAAACCCAGATTGTTTTATGTGCGTGGTTCTGCTGTACTTTGCCGCTTGCTTTGGCTGCTGTTTTGCTCTGTTGGATGAGGATCTCTGCCTGTCTCCTGCGACTTCGTTGACTGCAGTTTTCTCAACTGCCTTCACTTCTTATAGAGGAAGGGAGCAGGGAGCTGTTTTGGAGGGTTTGTCATAAGACAAGGACTCGGTTTGCCTGACCTGCTTTTTTCTTCCTACTTCCGCTGCTTCACCTCAGTTTACCTGTTTGGGCCCAAATGTGCAGGGCCAGATCCCTCCCTCTTCTGTCCCCAGTCCCTTTTCTTTGCTCCAGTCTTTTTGGTAGCTTGTCTTCAGGACTAGAAAAGGAGCTGGTATTTTCTGTGCTAACAAAGTGAGCATTGTAATGCAGTTGCAAAGTGGGTGGATGTGATTGCTGACAGACGTATTCCTTCTGCTAGGGTGTGGATTAAAGCTCAAGGTGACTTTGTTCCTGCATAAATTCACTAACTTTCCCCAGGGAACTGAAGGGGCAGGGTTGGGAGGGGAGAAGTATGATAAATGAAAGTGTCAGAAGCAAATGCACTTTAGGTAGCACGCACTACCAAAGCATAAATGTGTGCTCTGTGAGGAGCTTTCAATACAGCTTAAGGTAGCACTCCATGGATTAAAAAAAACCCAAGACGATGTTTAGCTGAGAAGTTGAGCGTGGCTCTGCGCAGGTCGCTATCCCAGTGTAATTGCCTGGGTAAGTGGATTAGCGAGCTTGTTGGGGGTTAGGCAGGCTCTGAGGGGAGCGAGGAAGGCACTCTTCCTCACGAGAGGATGAGACGCAGGCGGCCTTTGCTACGGGAAACAGCATTGCTCTCTACCAGTCAGACCTGTTTGACACCGAAAGCTGCGGCTGAGGGTTGGTTGTCATCGCGTGGGCTCGCTGGGAAGGGTCCCATGGAAACAGTTCCTTTCAGAGCTATCACTTGTCCTTATCTGCCACGAGGTGGGTATGGTGACAGCAAATCACGTCTTGGGACACTTCTTCTCTGCCTTTGTTGCCATGGGAATCGGTGTCTTCCGCAGCTTTGTCTTCTGTGAAAAAAGAGAAGTATTGTTACCTCCCCTGGCTCACCCACCAAAATGTGCCGAGGATGAGGGGGGCTGCGGTCATGGTTCTGGCTTGTGGAAAGAGCAGGACACACGGACAGCTTTTCTGTGTCGTCCCAAGCTGGGCTGCCTGGTCGCACCCTTATGCTACTGCAAAGCTTTGCTTGTTTTTCACTGATAATGTATCTTACTAACTACCATGATTCTCCTCTGAGTTCCTTGGTTAACGTTTTCTGTAGTTTTTGGTGCGCATACTTTAATTCTCAGAAAGGTGGTGAAATGCTTGTCTGCATTAGGTAATTATTAAAAGCAGAATCGTGACAAGTCTTGAAAAGACAGTGTTTTGGTTTTCCCTGCTATGGGTACCATCTGAAGATCAGCCACGATACTGTATGCAGTGAAATTTGGGAATCAGACTCTTAGACACATTGCATTGACAAAGCGAGCCTTAACTCTTAGGGGAAACCGTCAGGTCCCTGGAATTTTCCATGCTGTACAGGGAGCCAAGGCTCTTGCTCTGAATATATTCTGAGGTGATACGAGAAATCGGCTTGGTTCAGAGAGCTCCCCGCGTTCGTACCGCACGTCATGTTCCTTCCTCCCAGGCCTCGCCTGTGTCATTTCTTTAGATCGTAACTGCTCTCTATTTTAGTTACGCTTCTCAAGTGCATTCTGATACCGAATTAAAAGATATCTATCTGCCCAAAACTCCTACAGAATAAAGAATTGGTGTTATTTCCACGGTACGAATGAGGAACTGAGTCAGAGGGAGGCTGAATGACACATCTGAGGTTACCCAAGAGGGCTGAGCGCTGCTGGGAACCGAATCTGGCGGTTCCCCTCCCCACTGCCAGAGCCCTCGCCCTCCGTGGGGATGGATGTGGGGCATCGCCCCGCTCTGCCCCCGGCCTTTCACCTCAGCCAGGGCCCTTGGACTCTGAAGTGAGCCATAAATGCAATCAGCCTCTTTCAAGGGGAAAAAGTGATTTATCTCAAGCCCTAAGCTTTTGGCACTGGAATTAAAAGTAGAATTTGAACTAGTCTGTGTAAATAACCTCACGATTACAATTCAGCACTTTTGCTTGGACTATGGTGTTTGTGGTGTCACCTTCTCCTGGGGAAGTGGCTATGATGCCTCCAATTGACAAAAGATTCATATTTGTACTGAAGTTGACGTAAGTTTTGTAGCTAAACATAGGACATGCTTTCAACTGTGCTGCTTCGTGCTATGCAGAGAGTCTTCTTGATGTTCAAACTAGAAGTGGTTAAATGTGGAAATAGAGGTGAGAAATGTGGAACTCTGGAGCAGAAGGAAAAAAACATGCCATAGCAGTTTAACCTGGGATGGAAATGAAACAACTCTCTCTCAAAAATGTGTGCAAGTGCTGTATTTTTAAGTATAACAAATATCTATGTAATAAGCTGTTTTAAATGAGTCATTAAAAAATGCAGAAAGTTTCACTGTCTCGTTAAAGAGATGCATGTTTCTGTGTTTATCCTTTTGCATATGTATGAGTATATATACATGTATAAATACATGAAATGCTCACACTGTTGTAGCTCCAACAGTTTTTGCATATTTCTCCCTCTTCAAGTGGCGTTGTTTAGTCTTCAAAGATATTCATCACAAAATCCACTTTTAACTCATGCACTGCCAATTTAACAGAAAGGGGCTTCAGTTACCGCTTGAAGCTGTTTTCATTGCCCTTGACCTCTGTCTGCAAAAGGGCCTTCTTGGAAGTTGTGATGAATATTGAAATAAAATGACGGGATAAAAACAATGAATAACGGAGGGTGGGCAGCTAATGAGTCATCACGAAATACAGTCAATGGAATAGGTGGAGCTCCAACTCAGCTCCGTCTGGCTACCTCTGCATCATTGCTGAGTTCTTCGAAATGTGCCACTACAAACGGCTGATGCAGTCAGCTAACCACAGTGAACTGGTACAGCTTCAAAGCTCTCTGAATAATAAAAGTCATGTCTGCCACTGTCTGCTTACTCACCCTTGAAACAAGCCGGTATGAAAGCAGCAGAGAATGATTTAGACTCACAAACAAAATGACTCGCAGGCTGTGATGTGTTAGAAATTAGTCATGTTTCGGTCTGTGCTTCTGATTTTGCCCAGCAGCCGTCTGCAGTGCTGCGGCTTCTGCCTGCTGTCCTGGAAGTTGGGCAAGGTGGGAGAAGTGGGGAGTGATGGGGGCAGAGGGGTTCCTCAGGAAAGGAAAATCGAGCCCTCTGAGCTGCCCCCACCACACGTGGGTAGCGCGGTCCAGCGCTGGCAGGCAGCCCTCCGCGCTGGCATGGCTGAGCTGTTGCCTCTGGTCGGGGATTTGCATGGTGACCTGCTGTGGAGGGCTGAGATTTGCCAGCGGATTTTGCCGGCAGTGCCAGCAGGCAGGAGCGATAGAGGCTGGGAAGTGTGTTGGATACAGCGTTTGAAGGCACAAAGGGATGCTTGATTGGCCTGGGGCTTCTTACTCAGCGGCTTCCCTGGTGTGGACACCTCTGCAGGGAGGTCTTTTACCTTTGCCAGAAGAAAGGAGGGAAAGGTCACTCCATTGTTCTTGGGCTTCAAAACCACTGCCCCTCCCCAAAACTGTGGGGATGGTGGGGGGCTGCTTTGGTGGCGTTTTTGTTTCATGAGTCTGGGGGTGGGTTAGCCTGATTTTCAAACACCTTCCTCCAGCCTTTCCCTTATTGTACTGCTATATACTTCTACTGGCAGGCAGTAAACCAGTAGTTAAAACCAAATCCCTTTCTGGCGGGCTCTGTGAGCCCCCTGTCCCCCCTCCTCACTGCCACAGGGGCTCAGCCCTGCTGTGCTGCTTTTGAGGATGGGTGTACGGAGGTGCATCCACCATGGCCGCAGGGTTTGCTGGAGGTGGGAGCCTGCAGGCTGCTGTGCCTGGAGCCCTGCCCAGTACAGCTTCCTTTTACCCCAGCAAGCCGCAGACACCGTGAGCTAAAGCCAGGCCCTTTCCTCCACTTGTTCTGTCCTGGGAGCCCACGAGGCATTTCCACTTACTGTCCACAAGAGTGGAGCCCCCATGTACGGCAGTGTGGGCACCCATCACATGTGGGATACCAGTGTTAGGGTGAGCTGCAGCGGGAAACAGCCGAGAGAAATGAGCCTGGGGGTGCAACGCCATGCAGAGGTGGCACCTGGCTGTCCTCACCCTCAGAAACAAGGTGCCCAGCGCACAGGGAGAGAACACCGATGCTGCGGTGGTGCTGGTGCCACACGGGGAATGTAAAGGGCCTGAGCAGTGGCTGGGTTGACTTGCAGGATGTGCAGCGATCTATTTTCCCTAGTGCTGTGAGTGTCCTGGGTTGTAACACGTGCTGAGACTGTCAGGTGCTCTGCTGGAGCCTAGTTCTTATCAATCGCTTTTTCTTTCTGCCCAGTACCAGGTCACAGTGGACACAACCTAAGCAGTGGCATGGCAGAGCGCAGGGGATGCCCACCTGCCCGGCACATCCACCGACAGACACGGCACTGCACGGACCCCTCCTGCAGCTCACAGCCATCAGGGCAAGAAAACCTGTGTTGGCTCCTGTCTTTCAAATAGGAGCTAGGCAACGTTGATAAATCTGAGCAGAAGGGCAATCCCGGTGCAACGGCTGCTTTTCATCACCGAGAGGACATCTCACAGGTGAGGCCAGCTCTCTGCACGGAGGCCTGCAAAGGGACCCCCTCCGAGGGGGTTACCCAGCGCTGCCGGCACAGCCCCAGAGACCCGTGCTGAGTTTGGGCTGCTTTAATGTTTAACGGGCGCAGGTGCACCTCCGCAATGCAGGCAGTGGAGCAGGAGGCTGGCCGTAGTCAAAAGAGAAGGGGTTTTACAGCACGTGCTGCAGGTGCTTTTTGAAATGTTAATATCACATCATCTTCTACTTTTCTGAAGCAGTGAAGCTCAACTGAAGCAAAAATCTTCCACTGGAGCTAATGAGAGTTGTACATATCAGTCTTTTCAGCGGCTAGGAATTAATACAGAATATTTTATCCTTTAAAATGCTGGGCAAACGTTAACTAATCCTCTCAACACCCTTCTGGGGTAGGTAAATATAACTTTCTCCCAGGTGCAGAAACTAAAGAGGAAAAGTTATGTCATTTGCTTAAAGCCACAGAGGGAATGAGGAGGGGGTAGAGATGGGGGGGAGGTTTTTTATAGCTTGTGCCTGGGCTTGGGCTCACTGCAGGTGCTGCCTCTCAGCCAGTGTTGTTTTATAAACTCGGCCGTGGCGGTGGGGAAATGTGCTGCTGTCTCCTTAGTGCTGTAAGGAGTGGGGCAGCCGATGTGCCAGCACGTGCCGCTGTACAAACCAGTGATGTTCGGGGTTCTGCCCGGAGCATGGACTTTTGGAAGGAAGGGCTTTTGGGGACAGGATTTCCAGGGAGCACACGGCTCTGCAAAAGCCTTCTCGCTTTGAAGTCAGTAAAGTTTTGGCCCGTCGGCTTCAAGGACTTA
>NW_009619777.1:0-7533 GCF_000690535.1 Cariama cristata
GCAGCACTCACTGGCCGCGGGAGGTGTGCACCAGCAGCGTGATGAGGGTGGAGGTGGCCGGGCAGACACAGTTCAGTGCCAGCATCGCGTATTTGCACTCCTCTTCGCAGACAACGTGATCTGAAAGGCAGAGGGGACCGTCACGGTGAGGAGGGGGACAGATGGGTTCCTCGGCTGGCAGTGCCCAGGGATGTGGTAATTTTGGGATGGTGTTTGGGGGCTGGGTGCTTCATCCTCCTGCCAGTCCGGGAGGGCTTTCAGATGATCAACAACCCACGGGGAACACCACAAAAGGGATTAATGCAGGCAGGAAAACAGGGATGAGGGCTGGAAACCAGCCAGGGGGACACCAGCGCACCGAGGTCACTGCCACCGTGTCCGTGGGGATGCACATCCAGGTACACATGGGACTGGTGTGCCCACATGCAGCCCACCCCGGGGCAGCCCAGAGTCAGTTCTCCCCCAGCCCCAGGCGCGTTGCCACAGGCATCATGATAAAGGAGCTGACGGCCCTAATGTATCTTCCAGCAATCGGGAGGAGTCTCAGCACCAGGTCATGGACTCCTCTGAGATGGAAACACCACTGGAAACATCTGTGCTGGCAGGTAGGACAGTCCAGACCAGTGAACTGAGCTGTGCTGGCCGCTCCCTCTGACTCACCGGCAAACTTGACATGAAACTTGTTTTCAGGCTTTAGGATCTGAACGTAGAGAGGACAGTTTGGAGCAAAATCTTTCACAGCCCAGGCTCTCAGGATGGTCTGGTGGTCCTAGCCGAGGAGAAGAGCAAGAGCTACTTCTCTGATGGCTTATTTTCCCCAACCCTTCTACACCCGGGATGAACTGCAAAGCATCCAGCCACCGCGGAGATGTACGGTGAGGGCTCCTCCAACACCCACTGCCAACGGGGGATAACGTCCCTCCCCTGCTCCCCAAAACCCAGCACCGATGGGAAACCGGGACAGCAGAGGGAAGGTGAGCCTGCCGGGGCTCAGCCAGCAGCGTGCTGCCGCGTGTCCCTGTGCCATCCCCATGCCACCTCTGTGTTTCTCTGTGGTCACCGCCTGCCCACGGGGACCCTTCGGCACCTTCATGACAAGCAGGAGGGCCAAGTGCCAAAGGAGGGAAGGGCCAGGCAGCACCTCGGCAGCAGGGAGGGAACGCGGCACCCCCTGCTCCGCACATTACCGCCTGCGGAAAAGTCCTTCCAGTGGGGCTGCAAGGGCTCAGGATGGCACGGGCGGGCAGGAGCCACCGCCACAGCACGGGCAGCATCCCTGGCAACGGTCGGCGGCCAGAGCTGTCACTGCCTCCCCCTCCTCTCTCTCCCATGGCTCTAAAACTAAGATCTTCCTAGCAAAGTCCCTGCCCAGGCTGGGGTAAGATTGCATTAGAGGAGGAGGTTTTGGGGTGAGCTGCCCAGGGATGCTCAGCCTGTGTGGGTGCCCAGGGGACAGAGTCAGCACTTGAACCCCACACTCTCGCCCTGGCTGCCTCCCGGCGCACTCCTGTGCCATGCAGAGGGAAGGTGCAGCAATCACCGGGGTCCCTTCTGGCCTGAGAAATGAACAATCTCCGACCGTGCCATCCCCCAGGCCTGGCTTACCGCCGCGGTGCGGTCCACCTCGTTTCGGCTGCTGAGAATGAAGCAGGCTTCTCCATTGTCCATCCTGCAGACAGAGAGCAGCGACTCCATGAATTGTTCAGGCCAGCAAAGCTGGGCATCTGCCTGTACCAGCCCGGGTGCTGCCAGCCCCCTCCAAGACCCCAGCGAAGGCATGCAGGGACGCCCATCGTCATGCATCTGTGCTGACATTACTGGGGACCCCTCTCTGCGGCTCCAAGGCCTGCGGGCAGCTCAGCAGCGCGGCAGGACGGGGCTCGCCGTGGATGTGCAGCATGTCCCTCTGCTCACTTGGCTCTCATGAGGTCCTGGTCCTTCAGCGCAGAGCCCTGCAGGTAGATCACTCGCTGCGACCACAGAGGGATCTGCAGGACCCGCCGCACCTGGATATCCATCTCTGTTGGGCAAAGTATCACCACGTAGTAATCCTGAAAGAGAGAGGCTCAGGTGGGTCCGCAGGCTGAGGGTCCCGCACGCGCCTGCCGCAGTGAGCTGAGACACCGGGGTTTGCTGCCTGAGCAAACGGCTCCTCTGGGGCTTCTGATATTTGCTCCTGGTGTGGGACACCCCCTGCCCCTGCTCTAGGGTCCTGCAAGGGTCTTGGGAAACACATCAGCATCTTCTCCAGCCCGTTCTGTGTCATAAAGCCAAGGCAGGCACACCTGACTATGGAACTGGGAAAGAGCTGCACGCCCACAGCCGTTACCGCAGTGAGCAGAATTTTAAAAGCTTGAATGTATGGAATCAAGGTTGGGAGATGGTAACGAAGCGTACGTGAGCGTTGGAATGAAATGCAAATCTGAAACACGTCTGTGATGCTCTCATCCTGGGGAGCAGGAAAGGCACAGTCATTTGCAAGATGATCACTTATTATGTGGGATACTCCCCTAAAAGCTGGGTAAATCCCACCGAGGTTTAGCAACTACATGTTCTGTTTCTGTCCGAGATTCTTCATTCAGTAAAGACACCCTTACGTTTAGAAATGTCCCTCTGGTCCCTCTCCATGTGCTCACACAGTGCCCGGACATGCCCGGACAGAAACCAGGGTGGATCAGGCAGAGAGCCCCACCACTGAGATGGCCAAGGGAGGTGGCCCTAGGGCACCTCTTGTCCCCTCGCCCCGGCCAGTGCAGCACGCGCTTCCCACTGCTGGCCTGGATGGTTTTTACCTTATTCTTTGCCACATCCCCTGTAGCTGGGCAGGGCACTCGCCACCAGCGGCGACCCGGCCGTGCCCAGCAAGGGCAAGTCTTGACCAAGCACACGAGAACATGCCTGGTCCTCACCTGCAGGCGCGGGTGGGCGTAAAACTCGTTGAGGAAGTCCATGAGGAGATCGATCTTGAGGGAGCTGACACAAAGGACGACGTGTTTCTCCGTCTGGGCACGGTGACGGCTGTAATTGCCTCCCGACTTCTGCCGCTCCATCCACAGGTAGACGAGCTCCTCGAACTGCAAACAAAGGCAGAGAGTTGATGTCCCTGTCGACAGGGCTGCCCAGGCGCAGGCTCTGCAGCCCTCTCCATCCTCGGTCGTGCAGGTCTAACCTGGAGCGGCAGCACGACCAGGGCGACACAAATCATTATCACGACGAGGAGCTGGGAAGGCCAGATCTTTGGTGTCACGTCTCCGTAGCCCACAGTGGAAAAGGTGACAATGCAGAAATAGAAGGACTTGAAGAGGGAGAGCTTCTCACCTGCTCTTTCTAAATGCTGGATGCCACAGGTCCTGAAGGGAGAAAGCACACACCTCAGGGAGTGCTTCCCTGGCCGGGAGACAGGCAGTGCCCGTAGTGCCTGCCGCTGAAGTCAGTGGGGAACCCTAGAAGGTGACTTACACCCACGTCCATGGAGGAAATCTGTCTGTAACACACTGTCGGCATCAGCAGTGGATTTATGTCACCGACAGAAATGATTCAGCTAACGGCGCTTCCAGCTGACAGAGTCAGTTTGATGTGGTTGCTCATCAAAGCAACATGGGGAAGTCCAGTCCACCCATGGGTGATGGGTCACGATAAGACCATGCCACGGACAGCTTGTGGAACATCACCCTGCGAGGCAGCTGCCCTTGCATGGCAAAAAACCAACACGTGGAAGCAAGCAGCTGTCAGTAAGGCTCTGGAGGGACTCAGCCCGTGGGAAGGGCTCCCCGTTACCGGGGGGTGTGCTCCGGCAGGCAGATCCTGTCCCCGCTCCCGGCCCTGTGCCACTGCCCTTGTAAAGCCTTGCAGCATAACTCCGCAAACCTGCAGTTTCAAAGTCACCTCGCTAAACACAAGTGTCACCTAAGTCGTCCTGGACCGGAATTGTAGCCCTGCCACAGCCACCAAGAAACACGTCCACGGCCCCAGCGGGCAGGAGGTGCCATGGGCAGGGAGCACTGATGAGCTCCAGAATTGCATTAGCCGTTCGCATCAGAGGATCGTCTTTATTGCCAAAGACGCGTGAGCCTAAAAGCTTCATTTCCTGTCTGTTCTGCAACTTAATGGCATTATACGCTTCAAATCCAAACCGAGGGAGCCAGAGGAAGATTCAAGAAGCCTAATTCAAAGCTAAGTACCCAGCGATGAGAACGGGCTCCTTTACAAAGAGATGCCCTTGTTGTCGGCAACGCGTGGGGTGAAGGGCCAGGTTAATTAGCAGGAGCCCCAGTGGCCCATTACACAAACGAGCTCGGCAGCCATGGTAACTTGGTGGGGAGGAAGAGTGTGGTTGGAGTCAGGGAGTGCGGTGGGTCCTGGTGAAGGAGCCGTCACACACGTCCGAGCTCGTGTCCCCCGTGTCCCCATGTCCCTGCCCTCGACCCTGCAGCACTCACAGCCCTGCTCTGACTCTCCCGTGTCCGCATCGCCCATCTCCCACCGACAACGACCTCATCCTCACACAAACCCGTTAAGAAGTTTCTGTTAAAATCACGTAACTGAGGAGGATATTCAGTTTCTAAAATAGGAATTGATCTTCCCAGTGTTCAGCGTGCTGGGAAATGAAGCAAGGCCAGGAGGAGCCCGGCGCCGGCGGCTGATGCTGTGGGGCGTCCTCCCAAAGCTCCAGGCAGACGTGGCTGTGCCCAAGGCAAAGCCCATGGACAGGAGGGGAAGCCTGCGGCACAATCCTCACCGTGGCTCCCCGAGTTCCAAAACCCAGGCACAGGAACCGGGACTTGTCCCATTAGCGAAGGAAGGACGCCAGAGACTTGGGAGGTCAACCCAACCCGCAGCCCTGAACAGTTATGCTTTCCTCAGTGCGCACACATCTCTCAGGCTGAAAAATCAGGCTAGAGCACACTGCCTAAAGGCAGAACGTCCTCCAGCTTCCCAGATCACCACGTTGTGTCCTGGCAATGGCACCCCACCACAGCTGGGAGGGTCCCACCCCACCTCCCTCTCCCGTAAGCCCTGCAAGAGCCCGGCTCTGCCAGTCATAGAATCACAGAATCATTATGGTTGGAAGAGACCTCAAAGATCATCAAGTCCAACCGTATACCTGATGCCACCATGCCCGCTAAACCCACTAAACCATGTCTTGAAGCGCCACATCTAAACGTTTTTTGAACACCTCGAGGGATGGTGACTCCACCACCTCCCTGGGGAGCCCGTTCCAATGCCTAACGACTCTAACAGTGAAGAAGTTCTTCCTAGAACTTCCTAGGAAGTTCCCAGTCACCCCTGGCAGGTGCAAAGCTGTTTTCCCTGGGTGAAGAAGGTGGTTTAGTGAAATGAAGGGCAACACTCACCCGGTGAAGACGAGACAGAGGAGGGTGCAGATCAGAATGAGCACCTGGTTGAACATCGCGGACTGGGTCCTTTGTATGGCTCGGTGCAGGTCGTTCTGGGAAGAGAGGAGAGGGCTCTCACCGGCTCAGAGAGGCTGAGGGCAGAATACCCCTCCAGGTACCAACTGCTGCCTTGCTGGCTCCAGCAATGCCCCCCCAGACGAGGGTCAGCCCAGGATTTGGCCCTTAAAAAGGGTTGTGCGTTTCTGCGAGCAGGTCTGGGCTCTGCTGTCGGGAGAGACAGCTTGAGTGGGTACGTGGGACAGGCTGGAACATCTCGTCCCGCTGTGATGCCATATCCCGGGGAGAGCCGGAGGCCGTCCCTGTCAATATGCAGCCGACAGCGTCAATGCGGCTCAGACCCCAAAGGGCTCCTGCTCCACGGCAGGTCCCAGCCCAGCATCCCCACCTGGCAAAGCCCCACCGGTGCGGCTGCACGCACTGAGCACCGACAACCTGCCCGAGAGCCGGCGGCAGGCGAGGGCCCCCCTCCCGGCCCCGCCGTCCTCAGCATCCCCAGGGCAGAGGGACATGGGGTGAAAGGGGTGGGATGTGTCCGGTCACTCACAATCATGTTCTCCAGGGCGTACTTGGCAAGCCAGCAGTTCAGAAACACAGGAATGAACAAATTCCGCAAAGGAGGCCAGAATATCTATGAAAGCAAGAGTTACTCGCAGAAAAACTCCTGTTCTCTACCAGAAAAAGTGACAAGCAGCCAATTCAAGCCCTGTCGGGAAGGGGACCATCTCCAAACTAAGCCCTGGCCTCTGCAGAGGCTGCCACCGAACGCTACCTCGCTCCCCTCGCTGCAGCGGAGCAGCCGGAAAGGGAGGATGGTTTTGGGGGTAACGCTCCAGAGAAAGTTATTATATTGAAAAATATTGAAGCAAAAATTTTGTGCAAGCTATAATTACTGCTTGGCCAGACATCCATTTTTCTGTATTTCACCACCAAAACTACAGCGCTTCTTAAACTTACAGTTGCTTTAAAATGTCACTGGGAAACACTCACCGTGATAATAAATGGCACCGTGTTGATCATCTCAAGGATGAACGAAATGCGAAAAATCTGTTCCCAGATGTTTCCCTGAGGAATTAAAAACAAATAATAATTAAATAAGCTTAAAAATCTGCCAAACGACAATTAAAAAGCTCCCACTCTGCCGCAGACCCTGCTAGATGGGGGCAGTCCAGCAGCACAGCCAGAGACGTGCCGGTTTGCCCGCAGGAGGGAGATGCGGGGCTGGTGGCAGACACGCCGGAGGCACTAAGACCTTCCCAAACCGTTCGGTCGTTCCCGCAGCCAGGACATCCCTCTGTCCCTCACCGCTGCTGCCAGGGGACAACAAGGCTTCAGGTAAGGGCAGAGAGTGAGAGTGACCGATACAGACGCTGGCACTCAAACCAGGCGGGTGACACAGGGTCTGAGTCTCTTCTACCAGCTGGCCCAGGGACCCCAAGACGATGCCATTTGTTAAGGTCACTTTTCTTGGCCATTTTAAGGGGCTTTTGTCCAAAGGAGTCAGCTTGTGCCTCTCCCCGTCTGCCCTGGAGCCGTGCCTGCTACCTCCGGAGGCAGCAGGAGTCACGCTGCCGAGCTCAGCTCCAGGTCCTCAGCCTTCGGGAACTTGGCGTGCGTCAATCTGGCCCCCCACAAAACCAGTGAGCCTTTGTAAAACAGGTCTGAATTTAAAGGAAAGCGGAAAAAGAAGAGATCCCCCCTCTCTGCTCTGCACAACACTTCTCCAGCAGCCTGAGGGAGAATGAGAAGGGAAAACAGCCGCAGCCAGCTGAGACATCACCAAGACAAACGTCCTCTCGGGGTGCTTCAGGCTTCCGACAGCTCAAAGAAGGAGAAATGAATTCACGCCGGGGGGGTCGGACCCAGGCTGCACATCACTGCCCACCGCCCGCCCCGGGGCACTTACCTTGTAGCTGAGATAGATGAGCAGCATGGTCTCCAGAAAGCTGATTAAAGCTATGCTGACCTGCAGAGACAGACAGGCCAAGGCTGCTGAGGGCTCGTTCGACGCATCGGCCGTCGGTCGGAGCTCTGCCCAGCCCTCCCTGCCCTGCGGGGCTATCGCAGAGCGGGCCCTGCTCGTTTGCTTTCCGTGCCCCCGTTCAGGATGGACGTGTGA
>NW_009619777.1:7565-8708 GCF_000690535.1 Cariama cristata
GACCCCGACGGATGCCCAACCCTCCGGCAGGCAATTCCTCCGGCAGCTGCCCGCCCTGCAAACAGCCGGTTACTGGTACAGCTGCATCCAGGCTGGGGGGGACCTGAGCCAGCCTCATGATTTTATCTTCCTACAGCCTCTTCTCTCCTATCAGTCCCTGGGATTTTCACCCAGGGCCATGTTGTTGCTCCCAGCAGAAGCCCCAGCTCACTCTCTGCTCGCCCATGAGAGCCCGTGCCCCTCACGAGGCTGCGGGCAGAGGATGCACGCAGACTCGCTGGCGGCAGAGCTCAGACCCCAGCTCCCGCACCACCATGCCCGAGGTCTGGGCACTCACCTGCACAGCCCACAGCGGCATCTTCCTATCCACCCAGAAGATGTGTGACCTGCAAAGAAAATCCACAACGGATCTAACCCGCAGCCCAACAAGCCCTTACCCCCCACCGAGGCCGTCACCGATGCAGGATCCAGCACAGGACTGGTACTGGTGTTCCTTCTGGCCCAGTTTGTTCAAGTAGTAGCCTCTGGACCGGGAATAAGCCATTCCCAAGGGTGCAGCCAGAGGCACTTGTCAATCGATTTGATCCAGGGATGCTGCTCCGCATCCCTCGAGCAGCCCCGTGACCATGGTCGAGGGCAGCTGCCAGCACCAGGCACATCCATCACAGCATTCCCGCATCCTGGCAGAGCCGGACCCCAGCACTGGAACAACTCTCGACTCACCAGTTTATCTTTGTGGACTGGTTGAACGCTGTGTAATTCTGCTTTTCGCATTCCCAGCTAGGAGAAGAGAAAGACAAAGCAGGAGGAAGCAGTCAGCGAGGGGGAGGAAGGAAAAGGGGTGCTGGCGTTGCCTCCCCGGGCTCATGGGGTGCCCTTGCTGCTCTGTCCTGCTGCTGGGGGATGACCCCGGACAACATTCCCACGGATCCAAACGCACACTGGTCCCTATAGCCGGGGCTTTCCACAGGACCCGGGCAGTTTTTATCATCTTATTACTGGAGAGTAAGACCCACCAGGTACTTCAGCCCGTACCAGAGACGTGGCCAGACACCGATACCCACTCAGGGCTGCAGCTGGGGATTCCCAGGTTACAATTACCGAAAGCTGCTGAGCTCTGGTGCCCAGGCCCAGGCCCGCGGG
>NW_009619778.1:0-3998 GCF_000690535.1 Cariama cristata
AGACCCGGGCAGCGTTTCTTTCGGCAGCCCTTCCAGAAGGAGCACCGCTTGGGGCTTGCTGCTTGTAAGGGCGGGGGTGGGGAGAGAAATCGGATGTTTTCACTTAAATAAAGGTATAAAGTGGGAGGTCGTGAAAGTGCTGGACTGGGGGGGTTTAGAACAGGGGTGGCTACTTCAGGCATGTTCAGCAGTTCTCAGCTGTTGTTGATACCGTTTTAGTGTGTAGTACATTGAGTTTTTCTCACGTTGTGTAACTTGTTGCACTTGAAGACTCGTTGGCAATTGTAACTTTAGCTGTGCTCACTCCTCACCCTCTTCAAGGAGCTTCTGTTTAGCAAGTCTCGTAAACTAAACCTCTCTCTTTTTAGCAAATGATTGTTTTTTAAAGCATCTCATGTAAAATGCTCCAGGTCCGCTGACAGCGGTGTTGTCCTTTGTGGTTTCTGCTTGATAGTTTGAATTACTCGCTTGTCTCGTGATACCAGGAGTAGGTGAGCTTAAATGGACTTAAAGCAATAAGACTGCAAACAACCTATCTTGTAGGAATAACCTACTTGCCTGCAGCATTAAACCTTCTGCCCTTAGACAGGAGAGCATCTACCATTTTAAAACTTAATGGGGAAAATGCATTTCCTTGACATTTCAAGAGGAAAAATTCTGGTGCTGAATAGTGGCTTCTCTGTTGTCACATAATTTTTGCAGTACTGTAATAATCAGCTATTTCATGTGAGGGCAGTCCTAGTTGTTGCTTTAAAGTAACTTCTTTTTTGGTGTCATTTCAGTCCTTGTTTGTTCCTTACAGCAGTTTTTGAGGAAATGAAACTTAATTGTACCACTTAGCCCAGCCTCTTCATCTAAAAGTTCTGCTTATTCAAAATTAAATGGCTAATTAGTATAGAGCTGCTTAATGTGCATCCCTTTGTTTATTTCTAAAGTGATGGTAAGCCCTTTATATTTGATATAATTAATGGTGTTTGTTATCTATAAAGCCTGTGTTAAGGTAAAACAGTTTCTTTCTCTTTCTAGTGCCAGATTGGCCTCTCTCTTTGGTCTGGATCAAACAGTCTCAAGCCATGGAAATGAATTCTTCCAGTACACTGCACCAAAGCAGCCTAAGAAGGGTCAAACGGCAGCTGGTAAGTAACTGAGCTTGAGCGTGGGGAAAAAACTTTGCAGCCTGTGTCTTGCTGGAAGAATGAGGGCCCTTGTGAAGAACAGCAGTGCAAATAATTCACTTAAATGTTCTCCTTTAGCACTCTCTCTGTATGTGGTTACTCTCGTGGCCTTTAGTGACTTTGGAATGTCACTCTTTGTTTTTTAATCTTCTTCTGCAGTTATTTTTCCTTGGGGAAGGAGTGTATCGTGGTATTGTCACTGGCCAGCGAATGCGGCAGTTCTGTATCACTGACAGGTATTCCTGCTTCTTATTCTTCAGCAGGTCAGGCAGCCCAGAAGGCTCCTGTGGCCCCAGCAGCTTCAGGAACGCCATCGGTGTTCATGGCCACTGCGGTTCATGCTTATCGATAGTAAGTGCAGCAATGGTTCCCTGTATGACCTATTAGAGTCTGTGTTTCTGGGAGCTTAAGACCTAGTCATAGAGGGAAGATATTTTTGAATGAGTGGGAAGATACTGTTGCTTATAGACATGTGTCTGCATGGTAGAAATGCTACAAGTCAGTGCAAGGTTCTGCTCAAAACCATTTTCCATTTCTGTGCTGCAGTTCTGGATTATACAGTTGTCAAATAAATAGCAACTTCTGGCTTTGGATGTTAGAGGGAACTGCATCTTGGGGTGCTAGCCTGACATTTGCACTGTTTCCAGGCAGCTCTGTCAGATGCTTATGTCTCATATGTTCCCTCGTGAAGAACCGAGGCATGAGCACAGAGTGACAGCAGTGAAATTCTCTGTCCATTTGATGCAGCCATCATGTAAAAACTCATTTGCCCCGGATCTGTGAAAAGAGCAGATTTCAACTCAAACTCCATAATGTATGCTCCTGTAATCTGTGGGCAAGCCAAAAAGTTGTAATGTCTTTAAGCTAAGAAAGGCTACCTGACGTTTTGGGCATGAGGAAAGAGACTTGAACTCTAAAGAAGAAAAACTCAGGAACAGTAGAGAGAAATCTGAGGCAGGGACAGTTCTACAGCTGAATATCTCACTTGTCTTCCAGTACAAATGGGCAGTACTTGAAGCAAGGCAAGTATGGAGCAGCTGTAGTGGGGAACCATGCTACTAAAGAGGTGAGAAACACTTCACTACTTTAATGTTTTCATGCCGAGAGTACACTGGTATGAGGCGGTGTTTCTCTGAGCTCTCCAGAGTGTCTTTGCTTTTGATGTTGGAAATCTTAGTTCCACTGCTGCTTACGCCTTCCTGCCCTCCTGGGTTTTCTTATGGCTCAGCCGTTTACTTTGGTGACATCTTTTCTGCAATCCATGAGTTTGTAAGATGTCTTACAACTTGTGCCTGAAATATTTTGCAATGTTTCAGGCACTGCACCTTTTCTAATGTTTCTGGAAGTTATTTTGATATTTATTCAGAATGTCTTTGACAACTGGATCACAAATCTGTGCATGTGGAAATCAATAAAAAGCAAAATTTTGTCCGATAATACAGAGATGCTTTGCTTAAGTTTTGTTATTTTGGTATCAAAAATATCTCTCCTTCTCAAGTACTCCTCTAAGAACACAGCACTGAGATGCCCGGTAAATTGGTGTGTTTAAGAGATTCTTTGAATATTCTGATCTTGATGTTTATGGTGTTTCATATCCGTAATTCATGTTGTCTCACTAAGTTGCTTCTGCTTTGGCAAGAACACAAAAAAATAGTAGTTTGGTAAACTAGTTCCCAAGTCACTGATCTGACACGTGTTCAGGTGTGGCATTTGTGGGGGAGCTGGGGAGGACAGGGCTTGTAGAAGGAAGCTAACACAGCCTTTCTCAAGCTGCCTTTGTAATATTGCAACCTGCACAGCTGGGAACAGGCAGTGAATTATTCCCAGTTCACCACCTAGCTGTGTTGAGTGCAGGTGCGTGAAGGAAAGCACTTTTCCATAGTAGATTGTGTCTGGTAGAGCCAAATATGTCAACATAATGTTTTATCTGCATTGTTTAGTACTTGGAAAGCTTCCTCCAACTCATTGTTACTCAGTCTGTTACACTGTTTTATGCATGTTTGCCGTGTATTGTGAGTTTTATGTATCAAAGGGTTAGTGCATCATCTTTTTACACAGCAACTGCAAAAAATGTGGAATTAGTTAAAGTATCTTGCTTATTGCAAAATAATTAGTTTGAATTGCTTGATTCCTGTAGCTAAATAAAGCATGCGTATTTTCAAGGGGTTTTCATAGGCGTTACAAAATTGTGTTAAGTATTTTTGCTGTGAAAAATGCTGCTGCAAGGCACATTAGAATTGAAGAAGTTTTGAGTTTCTGCCTTTTGTTCTTTTTCTCTGCCCAATTCCTTGTGGAATCCAGTACAGGATCCTCCTTTACATCAGTCAGCAGCACCAGATTGCAACTGCAAGGATCCATCCAGGCTTCATACTCACGGTAAGGCTCTGGATTAGAAAAGCGTTCTGTGATCTGTATTGTTTACAGCAAACAGAAGTTGGCTCTGAAATGCTTTCTTAAGTCCAAATTTACAGCCTTTGAGATCAAACGCCTGACTGACATAGCAAGAGGTGTCACAGTGACTGGGAGCGCTGTTCTGCTCCTCCTAATGTGTGTTATACGAGAGACTTACATCTGCCCTTTGCAGAGCGCTTCATCAGTAGACTTCATAATGCAAGTTTGTATGCTGTAGGAGGTACATTATTACCTCTAGATCACAGAGGAGATGTTTTGAGTTTTGCAGTCCTACAATGGATAGAAACAGAACAAAATTCCTTTTGCTAATAGTTTGTAGTTAAGTGACTGAGAGAATACAGCTGAGCAAGCAGAAGGAAATGACAGCAAGGAAATGTTTTCTCTCTGAAATTTGACTCTCAGCATTTTCCT
>NW_009619778.1:4029-28205 GCF_000690535.1 Cariama cristata
TAAGAACAATTTGGAGCGTTGTAAGCCCTAGAACAGGATCTCTTGGGAAGTTCTGTTTTCTGCCAGTTTTACAGAAAATTGATGTGTTGATTTGCTGCTCTTAGCTTGTCATCAGGTGACATAAAATTTCTTGGTTTGATAGAAATTTCACTCTGAAATAGTAGAATTTCAGTCCAAATTTCTGACCAGGATGCTAGCTTGCTCTTTGGTTTTATAAGTGCATTTTGAAAGATTAATGGGTTATGTAGTCAGCTTCTGGTGACACGGATTTTTGGAAGTGAGGAAGGAGTGACTCCTCCAATAGATTCTGGAAGTCTAAATGTAATCAATACTTATGAAAAGTAGATTACTTGCATGTAAAAATCTCAGTGTATATTATAGACCTAGCTTCAATGAAGCTTGTGAAAACTGCAGCATCTATGAAGAACTTCATATTTGCTCAAGTATTTGAGTTATAATAATTCTTCCACAATAATGAGCACATAAATAAAAGCTAATCTGTGCATTGTGAACTTGAGTGGTAATACAGCAGGATTTGCCTCTGCTTAATTTCAGTCGCTCTTATTTTAAGCTGCTTTTGGATGTGGATTTTCTTTTTCATTTTAGTTGAATGCATCTTTTAATGTGTAATGTAGGACTGATTTCCTTTCCCACAGGTTCAGCCCAACAATTACAGTACATTCTATGACGATCAGAGACAAAACTGGTCCATCATGTTTGAGTCGGAAAAGGCAGCGATGGATTTCAGTAAACAGGTAGCTACTTACTCTGTGCAAGGTATGACTTGCTGCCTTGTTTAGAAGAAGAGGCAAATCAAGATGTATCTCTGAGAGCACCTTGTTGCCAAAAGGTTCTAAGTCAGTCATACTTTTTCATTGAAGTTCAGCTTTGAGTATCTGCATGACTGTGATCGAGGCAGATCTGTGATGAGTCTGGCTGGATTTTGTTCGTTAGATCCAGGCCTCTTTGAGGCAGGGAGCCTGTTACTTCTGATGGCATTTTTGATCAAGATTCTCAAGGACTGTAAGACTAATGGTTCTGTAGAGCAGAGGGTATTTACTCAGCAAAATTCAGCACAAGGAAACATGGAATGCGTCATAACTGCATCTCTAACTTGGGCTTGATCAGAACAGTAAGAAAGGCATCAGATCTGTAATGAGTCATAGTGGAACTTGCCACTCTGATAGACTTTCCTTCTGCAGGTATGCATTGCCAAATGCAACAGCTCCCCAGTGCTTGATTCAGTCCTCTACCAGGATCTCCTTCTTGGAGAAGGGCAGGGAGTAGAAGGAGGAGACTCTCTGGAGATTGCCTATACGGGTTGGCTGTTCCAGAACAATGGACTTGGACAGGTAAAGACGTTTATGCTGCCTCCTAATACTGAATGAGTGTGACCGCCCCCGGAAGGAACCGGCCACATCTAGTGTAGTATTGGTGCTGATGTTAAAGGTATTTTTTCAGTCGGTTATGGCACCATAAGTGAGGTCATATGTGCTACCTATAGAACAACAAGGGATTCCATTACTGTTCAGGAGGCAGTGATTAAAATGCTTTTTAACTTTCATAGGCACTCTCACACATTAATATTAATGAAAATGGTGAGAATAGACGATGAAGCTAGTTATGCTTCTTTGGAGACAGCTTGAGGAAGTGATAAGAAGGGCCTTGTCTGACACAAAGTGCATCTCCAGATATTAAAAGAATGAGATTGCTTTTACATCCTCTACAGCTGTGTCCAATCCAGTTTGCTAATAAGCAAAAGAAATCCTGTAATGTTCAAAACATTACCTTTAAAACATTTCTGCTGGTTTTACTGTTAGCAAAATTCATGGCAAAGGGTTTTGCATTTGTATCCATCTGCTGTTGAATCTTTTTGCTATAAAAAAGGGCTTTCTGTTTTCATCTTTAGGAAATTTTTTGTTTTTCTTGGTCTGCCTGGCATGTTTCTCTCTACGTACCAATGTTACATAGCAGAGCTTATTTCTAATCTCTCTAAGAGTTGTTCAGCTGCATATGTCTTAGTTTAATGTATAAAACTTCTAGACAGTTGTTTGCTGCTTGAGACAAGCCTGTGTGTAGTGTTTTACTTGGCCCAATCCTATCCTGACCATTGAGCTCAAAGCAGTTTTAAAGTCTGAGTCTCCAGCTATCATTCACTTTAAGAAATTGTACTGTGCAATGGACTAGAAGCTGTAGCCATGCTCTATCTTACATCTGAGGATTAGTTTTAGAAGTAGCAGAATGGGAAATAGCACATAAGAGATTGAAGAAGTTTATAGAACATGTAAAGTAGCATTCAGAATCTTGAAACAGTTGGGAAATCCATGTATTTTGTGCTTTTGTTCAACTCTAGGTGTTTGACTCAAATGTTAACAAAGACAAGCTGTTGCGGCTAAAGCTGGGATCTGGAAAGGTCATCAAGGTAGAACTTCTGGCACTTTTGTTAACAATAATTGAAGTCTCAGAGCTTTGAATTGTTGAAGATCTTCAGGATTCATATCTGCTGTTTCATGTTTCATTTGATAGGAAACACTCTGTAACAGTGACTCACTCAAACTTTTTCTTCTTGATTTGCACAATATAGCCCAGTCTCCTTTTCAATGACAGTGAAGTTGTTCTGTTGGGTAAAAAGAGCTGTTCTCAAGAGCTGGGTTTCTCAGGGTGTTTTTTATTTTTGTCTTTGTTTTTCTGGAAGTCACTTAATCCATTACCTTGTTCTCAGGGAACACTATTTCTAAAAGAGGGTTTCAGTTTAGGAAAAACTTCAGATTCCTCCCTGCTCATTGTGCCTCAAGCAGAGCATTAGATAGGTCTGATACAACACCTGGGAGAAGGGCATGGGAGGGTGAAGGCAACTGACAAGTTTTAGTATGATCTAGTAAAAGATAGTACTACAGCCCAGAGTGGTTTTACCCTCTAAGTCAAATTGTGAGGGTTTTGACTGTGTAATAATTTTTCACTCCAGGTGGTGTGATACTCCCTTATGTTATTCCATAAAATCAGGTTGTGAATCTGAGATGCTTTTGTTCAAGTCACTTCCATTACCTGAGTAATTCATATATGACCTGTTACAAGTTGTCCTTTACTGAAGATGCACTACTTTTCTACTTTATTTGTTTTAATGTGTATCTTCTTATTAATGTTGCCTGGGTGTAGTAGTCATCCTGTTAAATGCTGGCATCCGTTTGACAGTTTGCATTGCTCTGACTTCTAAGTCTCCTTCACTACAACTGTCTTCTCTGGGTGCTTTGTAAATCTAGCCATAGCAATTCAGAAGTGATCTCTCAATGACGTGGAGTCCTGTTCTTTCCCAGAATGCTGAGAGAGGTCACTACTGTCTGCCCTGCAAGCCACCTGCAGCTGCAGGATTTGTGCACACAGTACAGCATGCAGTTCTTCAGGATATCAGTGTGATCTGTGGTAGCTGCTTAAGTTACGATATTTAAAACTTGAACCAGGTTTCTGGAACCATACGGAGACCTGGAAGCCTCCAGCCTTCATGCTAAAGGTTGCTGTATCTGTTTGATTTCAGTATGAACACATGGGAGCTGCATCTTTATTCTTGAATTAATCTTGCAATTTATAACTGGCCATTACGATTCTTTGTAAGACAAAGGTTTAGTGCTACAGACTGAAAAGAAATAGGGTTTTACAAGAATCTCTCTTTGTGTTTTGGAATCTTCCGTAACAGGTGCCTGAAGCTGTCTTAATCACTGTAATGAAAAGAAACTGTAATGTTACTGATCAAACTGTTTGCTTTCCCTTCTGTTGTGTCTCTGAAAAACCAAAGGGCTGGGAAGAAGGAATGATGGGGATGAAGAAAGGAGGGCGAAGGTATCTCATCATTCCTCCAGCATGGGCCTATGGGGCTCAGGGAGTGGCTGGCCGTGTCCCTCCAGACTCAACTTTAGTTTTTGAGGTGGAAGTTAGACGGGTGAGTGTCTCCTGCAAAGTGTTTATTTTACATCTGTTTTGTGGCTGTTGGGTGGCAGTGTTTGTCTACAAGGTGAAAACCTGCTGTTGGCATGAGAACTACAGCTCATAAACTGTTTAAACTAAATACTTCAGGAAGATGCATGTCTTTTAATTAAAAAAATCCAAAACAACCCTACAAAAACCCCTAAATGCAAAAAATCCCTCTAGACTGTACTAAGACATGGCTGTACTAACTGTCTTGAGATCTTTTCATTGTCCTATTTGTGAGTCACTTGGGAAAACAAAATACTCAGTGAGGAATGACAGGGTGTAAAGGCTCTACTTCTCCAGTTCTTGAGTCGGTTGTGTGCTTTTACTTGAAGTACATGAACTTGACAAAAGAGTAGTCATCAGAAATAAACAAGTTGCTGAAGGCTTTTTTTGAGAACCCAGAGAAAGCATCTTTTTTGTTACATGCTTTTTAAGGTGAAGTTGGTAAAGGAATGCTCTGGCTCAGATGGACAGAGTGTTAGTTCAAGGGATTCTCCTGCACCTTCTCCGGTTCCCAATTCAGATGGCTTCTCTGCAGACACTGGTTTATTGCCTCCATCTACAATACCTCCAAAGCCTGGGTAAGAAGCAGCACGGTTAAAACAACTTGCTGTATTAAAAGAAGGCAATGCCCATAAACATCCGACACAATGCTGCATTAACACATTGTTTGGCAAATGTGGGTCCTCTGTGTGCCAGCTTAGTGCTGTCAGTGTCGCAGGGGAATGCTTGCTAACACGACTTGCAGGAAATTTTCTGCTTGAATTTAAGGAAATCGAAATGGGCAGAAATGAATGAAGTCATTCCTCTACAGCATTGCTGAGATCTAGCATGATTAGGTTGTATGGGTACTGCTACAACAACTTTCTCATCTCAGGTGGAAATATAGCCATAAGTTGGTCTTGGGTAATGGCTGATTTGTCTAATTGCAAATTTTACAGTTTCATTTGTTTCTTAACTAAGTGGATCCGTCATCTATTTTGGGAAGTTCAAATTTAAGTGCTCTTCTTGTTGCCATAAGTAGTTTGTTATTGGACTTGGTTAAAATTGTTTGTACCAGAATGTGGTCATTGCAGCAATCAACAAAATCATCTTGCTGTAATCAGCTGTTCTATAGCCATGGACTTGTCCATAACAATGTTCTGAAATCTACAGATAATGTTGCAAAGAATCTTCTAAAAATAAGCTAAAAGAAATGCTTGATATAAGAAAATGGTTTCCCTTAGGGGGAGGTGTGTTTGACTATTCAGAAATGCAGAATATTGGATCCTGAATTTCATCTTGGTTAATGATCAACACATACCTGTTTGGCTTTTTAGGGAGCCAGCTGTTCGGGCCAAGTCAAACTCCATCAGCGAACAGCTCGCAGTAAGTGGTGTTTTTTCCTAAGTAATTTGAAGCCTTAAGTAGGGAAGCTTGGTTGGTTTCACCGTTGCGTTCAGTATTGATGAAGATAAAGTGAACATCATACAAGCACGGCACTCTCAAATGTTCACCGTACTGACAGATTAGGGCCTTGTTTTGAAGGGGTTAGCAGAACATGAGTAATCTCAGTCCTAGTTTCTACTCTTAAAAGCAAAGTTACTTTGACCATGTGGATATTCACAAGGCTAATTGTCTTAGATAAATGGATGAATTTAGAATGGATAACAAAGAGTAATTGGGACATTTAGTATAAGTTTATGTAGCCACCTGAGAAGATGACTTTTGTGCTTGTCTCAGGATAGAAGAAGCTGCTAAGCAGCTTCCTTAATTCACACATTTTCTTCTCGTTGCTGTGTTTTGTGCAAGGATAGATCTTTCTATGTAATGACAGCAGTGTCATCCCAGAAGGAGAGTATATAAAGCAAGCCAGATTAACAAATCCACAGTGTTATCTTGTGTGCTTGAAAATTATTTTTTCACACAGTCAATGAAAAATTGAAAGAACCAGAATTGTTAAGTCGGTGATTCAGACGAGTCTAATTCTGACAGATGTCTCTGTAATGTCTGAAAAGCCTGGGCTGAGAGAGAAAGGAAGAGTAACTGCAAATGTTTCTTTTAGAATCCAGATGTAGCAAAGGCAAAGCTAATTTCTCGGATGGCTAAAATGGGACAGCCCATGCTACCTTTCCTTGCCGGGACAGCAGGTGGTCAACTTGACTCCAGTGACTCAGAAATAGAGGTACATCACCAATTGCTTAAGTGTGACTTTTTTGATGCTTTTTCTACACTGTGAGTTCCTTAAGGTGGAAGCCATAGCAATAGCTCTCCCTTTGTACAGGGAACACGTACTCTTTCTCTAGCAAAAGGGTTTAACGATTCCACTAGATAGTTCAATTGGGTTAATGGGATAACACCTGGTCTTGAGTGATCTTGGGTTCAAACTGTTTGCTTGTTCTTTAGCATTCGTTGTAATATGCAGAAATGTTTTTAGGATCCAAATACACTAAGAGGGACAGCACAACCAGTGGCTTCATCTTCTGTGAGACCATCACAGCCAGCTCATGCAGTACTGCCCACAGTGTCAACACAAGGTAATATGCTGGTGAGCCTGGAACTGGTATAGAGAAATTTCACTTATTTGCAGGCCTCAAATACAAGGGCTGTATGAATAGAGGATTGCTTTCAGGAACTGAAATAGGAACTGATAGCTTCTAAAAAGACTTGCTGATCCAAAGCTCCATAGGTAGACTAATCCATAAAGCACAAGACTGAAGTCCTTGGAGTATGTCTTCATTGTGATCTTGTGCACACATTACTGCTTGAGGAAGAGCAGCCACAGTGCATGAGCTGCTCTGTCATCATGTGTGCTGGGGCGGCACCGAGATTTCTAGGACATGTAGTTTGTAAATGGAACTGTTGCAAATCTTTTCCCAGTGAACAGAAATTTTTTTGTTTGAAAATGATAGAAATAAGAGTGAAGGGTGTCAGACAGTTGGCAGCTCTGGAGTGGGCTTGACTTGTCTTCCCGTGATGGAATAGTAAGGTCAGCTGCTGGTCAACTGAGCGGACTTTAGAGTCAGTCTGAGTAACATCATCTGTTGGTAAACTTCAGAGCTACCTTTATTTGAATGAAAAGAGGTTGTCTAAATGTAGCTAGAGTGGAATTTCTGTGAAAGATTACTCTCTTCTTGACCTTTTATCACTTGCTTGACTGGATTTAATTTTCACAAGGCTGCAGACAGGCTTGTGTTAAATTTTTGTCTATATAGTGATTATTTTGTTTTTTTTCCATTTCATACTGGGCGAGTTAAATTATTTTAACTACTTTGTGGCATGCTGAATTTCTTTCTTCCTTTTTAGTACCTCAGGCATCTGGTTCTACACCCCCGGTATCTTCTGCTGCTTTAATACCTGCAATGATCCAGCCCCATTCAGCTCTGTCTGGAGGAGCACAGGGCTTTCAGGTACCAAGATGAAACCAAGGAGAATATTGGCACTTTTGTCCTTTCTTATAAGTCTTACTGTCTTCTCCATTGCTGAGAGCAAGGACTTTATAGCAGCATGTAAGGATGAGAATCCCGGGCTGTTTTCTGTGACTCTTCTTTGTCATTCTCGGCTTTCCATCTCATGCCTCTTAGAATTTAATCCAAAAAGGCTGGTTTTCTGTTTGCAGATGGTTTCTTAAAGTTGAACTAAGAACTAACCAGACTTTGTTTAATATCTACTTTGGTACTGGAGAGAATAAAAACTTCCAAGTACTTGTAGAGCAAGTGAAAACAAAAGCATTTTAGTTGAAATTTTTCTTGGTTATGGTGGTTTTTCTGTGAGAGCACACTTAATGTGTTTTTCATCCCTCCTTTTAAAAGGCTTGTGCTGCTGCTGCTGAAAAGTGATGCAATCTGCTTGCTAACAAGGAAACTTTGGGGGCTTAACGCACAATGTATTTTCCACATCAGATAGCGAAGACTTAGTACAAAACTCTCATACAAACAGTTCTGTGAAGTCTAAACCCAAGCTTTTTACCGTCTGCTTTCTGTAGTTATTTTCACATAGCCTATTTTCTGGAGCTTTTGGAAATTGGTGGCCTGTGTTGCATAGAAGCACTGTTTATTTTTAAAGGGTCCAGGCAGAGGAAGAAAACATTTGATAATGAATAAAAACACTATGTTAAAAAAAAAAACAAAATGAAAAACACCACACCAACCCAAAACTGGTGTGGTGTTGCATTGCTTTGGCTTTGCATTTTCCTTGTGTTGAAAATGAAGAAAGTGTGGCAAGTAACAAGATAAAAAAGACAGACTTTTCTCTTTGTTGAAACAGAAACTTGTCATTAAAGTGACGTTTTAATCTGACAGTGATTTGGATGTATTGTTTTGAAATTTGACCCTGATGTCCTAAATTCTTTTAGAAACTTGGCCCAAGTTGTATTGTAATTTTTCTTTTTTCCTTGCCTGAGAGAGTAAATTGATAGTGAGTTACTCATAGCATTTAATGCGTTCTTCAGTCTGTTTAGCTCCTCCTGATGAGCACTGAGCAGTAAAGTTGCAATCAAGTTGTGTTGCACTTTTTAAGCCCTTCTTTCTATTCCAGTTAGCATAACTTCAGCATGAGCTGTTCACATGTTGATCTTTGCCTCTCACAAACACAGAGTAACATGCTTTTGCTTAAACTTCAGTGAAGAAGGTAACTTACTAAGCTGTGGTAACTTGAACACATACCAAAGCCTTGAAAGAAGAGTGACTGTTATTTTCCCTGTACTGTGACTGTTGTGTAGTTTGACTTCCAGCTCCTTAATTCTGTTTTTTTCTTTCCAAATATCATCCTTGCTCTGGGGCATAAAAAAAGTGAAAACTGCTTAAGTGTGAGGAGGGTGGGGAAATATCAAAACGTATTCTAATTTACCGAACTTGTTCTGCAAGGCATATCCAGGAATGGCATTTGCTTACCCCCAAACTGCTGCATCTGCTTCTCAACTCCAACCTGTAGGGCAGATGTATCCTGCACCTTACCAAGGTATGTTTAAAAAAAGTACATGCTTTTCAGAAGGCTGCAATACCTCCAGTAAACTGTTTATAATTATCATTTAGGTAGCAATGGTAGCATACACAAACATACTCATCCTGTCTGTAATGCTGTGCCATTTCACAAATTCTTCTTTTTTAATAGCAAATAGGGACAAACATTTCCCAATAAATACCCATCTTTTTCTTACCTTAAGGAACTTCATGCAGTGGAAAGGGGATGGAATTTCTAGGTTCCCAAGGGGAACTTCCATCTTATTGACCTAAGTGCTGTCACGTGGCTCAAGAATTTCCTGTAGTCACAAACCTGCCTATTGATGTTATTTGGAAAATACCTACGTTATTAGTTTTCCAGATACCACGTCCCTTTTATTTCTGGGAAGAAAGTGCCTGTTGTACCTGGCGGGCTTCAAACTGCTAAGCATTGCTTGTGATATGTCTGTATGCAGGCATTTTCCCCTTGTGACTATAGATCTCTCTCCTTTCCATTCAAGCTCCTGGGGATGTTACTTCCTTTTTGATGACAGAAGCTCGACAGCATAACACTGAAATCCGAATGGCCGTTAGCAAAGTAGTAGATAAAATGGATCATCTGGCTGCCAAGGTAATGTATGGCATAGGCAGGCTTGTGAGCGTTGTTACTGCTATTTGCTCTCCAAATGTAGTCTGAGGAGTTAGCTCTATTTAAATGCCTGGATTAAGTTTGTAAATGATGTTCTAACTTAGTAGAAAATTCCAGTATTATCAGACCTTGAAGTCATAGCAATTCAGCTACTACGAAAAAAGCGAAGCCTAGGCTTGGGCGAAGGTGCTGTCGCATACTGTCTAAATATCATATGATGCGTTGTGTTTGGAGAGATAAATTCATTTCATCTGGCTTAAGAATGGCTTATCCCTGTAGGTGGAGGAGTTGAAGAAACAAAACACTGGTAACAGCTCACTGCTGCCTGGTATTTCCTCTGTTACTATGGAAGCCTCCATGATCATGAGCAATATCCAACGCATAATCCAGGTGAGCACAGCCAGCCTTATTTGACTACTTTCATAAGGAACTGGAGCCCACTGTGTTATTCCTAATAAGGATAGCTGTACTGGCTTGGACCAAATGTCCACCCACCCATGTGTTCTATTTTTGCGTGTCCAAAACTGGCTACCTAGGTAAGAGCATGAGATATACAATGATTTCCACCCTCCCCCCAAAAAAAAGCTCTTCTCAACAGTTTGTGGTTTGGGTACTTTCTGAGCCAGAGCTGATATATTGGCCTATAACAGACCTTGGCAAAAGGTTCATGTGAGAAATTCAGCCTCTTCTTAAATTGTTATGGACTTAACCCACAGCATCCTGCAGAATGGATTTCCAGAGCTGAAGTACCATGTTGGAAGAACGACCTACTTCTGGTTTTTGCTACTTAGTCTTGTGCTTTGTAGTTTTTCTAGGCAGCAGCCTTACAGTCTTGGGATTTGTGGCTGAAAAAGTCAACCAGACACAATATTCTCTAGAACGTGGTTTGGCAACCACTGTCCCGTGCCAGGATTCCTGCTAAATGTAGCACGGCACCTTCCTGTGATGTTACCATGGAAGGTGATAAGTCTCACCACTGTACTGCATCTGTACAAAACAGAGCTTTAGGTACTGCTGTGAGGAAGTCGAAGTAAGTTGAATGTTCATGCTGGGCTATGCTTTAGGAGAATGAGAGACTGAAGCAAGAGATATTTGAGAAGAGCAGTCGGATTGAGGAGCAGAATGAGAAGATCAGCGAATTGATTGAGCGGAATCAGAGGTAAGGAGTGGGAGGGTACAGACTCTCTGTGTTTGCAAAGACTTTCTAGCATACACTTGGTTAGGCATAACTAGGAGGGGTGTTCTTGAGGATAGAGACATGTTCTGGTATTTTTAACTTTAGGAGTTTTTTTAAGGCATTAAAAGTGTGGGGTTTTCCCCTCCTCCCCTCTCTGCAGGGCATATCTCCAAATCTGTGGTTTACAATAAACGTGAATGTGTAAAAGGGGGAAAAAAAGCCCTCATGCTGTCTTCTTTGAGCACACTTGCTCTGCTTCTGGGAGTTACTTTTGTTAGCTTTTTAGTAAGGTGAAGGAAATTGCAGGGGATGTGGTGTCCTTAGTTCCACTGTTGGGTGTGTGTTCCATTCAGTTTAAGAAGGGGAATAATAATAAGGTCAGTGGATATCAGGTTATCAAAACTTGACTGTGTGATAGGAACATTAGACTTGTTGCAGAGAGGTAAAGTGCTTATCCAAACTGATAGAATCTCTGCTGTGCCAGGCACACCCGTTCCACCCTTCTGAGATCAGGCTGCTCTTAGTGCACAACGTCATGCAAAATTGCCTGGGACTTGTCGTGAAGAAAACTGTTTTGAAATATCGCCTTTTCTGTCTGAGCCTTTTGCTCCAAGTCATGTCTTTACATAAATGCTCACGCGGTCTTCCCCTGTTCACAGATATGTTGAACAAAGTAACTTGCTAATGGAGCAGAGGAATCATTCACTGCAGACAACAAATGAAAACACACAGGCAAGAGTGTTGCATGCAGAACAGGAGAAGGTAATGGTGACAATGAGCAGAGCCATAAACCTCTGGCTGCAGCCAGGAAAGGGGTGGCTTCTTGTACTAAAATATGCTGAAGCCTTTTTAGTCAAGGCTTAAGTCAGTTCTCTTACAGGACAACTGTAGTTCTGAACTTATGTTTTGAAAGCTGTTTTGAGAAAAAAATTGAAGGTTTTCGTGGCTTTCATGACAAAAATAGCACAGAGGATATAAAGTAGATATTTATGCTGTCATAGCCTTAATATTCTTATTTTACAGGAAAGTGTCTGCTCTATAGGTATATGGCCAACATGTTGAGGAACTGTGTCTCACAGGGGTTTGTCGGGTTGAAAATGTGCTTTGTTTATTTAGTTGCACTGACAGTTTCAGAAAAGTTTTATTCCAAAAAAAACTGACATAGGGTGAATGTAACTAAGAAAAATTATTTCCTACTAGAGTTTCTTCGTTGCAGTTTTGCACTTTTTTTTTTAATACTAATGAAAAGTTGTTTGTTTCTACTAATAATGTATTGTGCTTTTGTGAAAGGGGCTATTGGGAAATAGCTTTCAAACCAGTCAAATGCACTTATGCATGGCTGCATATCCTGTAATATCCACTTAGGACAGCCTAGCCCAGGTAGGCTAGCTTTGAGGTCTGTAATTGCATGGTGTTTTCTGTGTTTTCTCAAGCACTGGCTTCTTAAATTACACCAAGTTCAGTCTTGCACCATGCTCCCCTGCTGAGTTGTGTGTCTCTCCAATTCAAATGTGAGATGATAAATGCTTGCTCTGCATGAGAACCGTAACTCAGTGCACCTAAAAATGACAAAACTGCAGCTTTCCAAAGTATGCTAAAGAATAGAGTGATATGTGGCTGATAATTGTATGCTGGTGTGAGCAGACAGTAAAGGAGGACTGTATTTTTCCACTGAGAGCCCAGGTTGCATACCTGTAATATGTAGGGAGTGTAATGGATTCTAACCAGGAATAAGTCAGATTGAAATAATAAATACAATTCCTTTCTGTCAGTGAACACAACGTCCAGCTTGCACGATAAGTAACTTGGGGAGGAAGCATCTTTTGGAAGTATAAGATATGATCTTCAGGAATCTTTTGGGCTTCATCTTCAATAGGATTCCACTTGATTCAGCAGTCACTGCCTAGGTGATGACACTATTACATGAATAGATTTCAGGCTAGACCAGAGAAGCCATGACTGGCACTGGGAGATTTCCCCTAGTTTTGTAAGAGTATTGACTGTAAATAGGAAGGCTGATATTCCTTCCTCTTCCTTTTATCTAACCTAGCTTGGTCTGTGACTGCAATTGCTGAGATCACTATGGATGGACAGAATCAGGGAAGAGAATTTTAAGCTGGTTTACCTATTCTTTACTTAAAAATAGGGACTGGCCATTTATTTTGTGATACATCTGTATCCATCTGTTTGTGATACGTACAGATCCGTAGGCATCTGTACCCAGGATCACTGAGAAGAGGTATTAGTAGCTTGCTGCTTTTGGGTTATAGATCTTTGACCCTGGCACAGCTTTAGATGAAGGCTTCGTGTGCCATAACGATAAGTAATCCCCCACGCTGTCCAGTGCAGTGAAATGGTAGTTACATGTAGGACTGCTCCTACATCTGCAGTGTGTAATGTACCTGTAAGGATACCTTTAGCTTCTTTCTTTTTAAGCCAGACTTCACTACCTTTTTCTGTCTAAGCTTTTGCAGTTCTTGGAATAAATTAAAGGCTCCTCTGGCATGTCTTAGGCTCCTGTAATGAAGCATTTTGCTTTTCTGATGATGATTAATGCCTCTGCCTTTCAAGTTGTGTTCTTAACTCTTCCTGTTTCTTGTCACTGCTTTCTCTTCCTAGCACATGCTGCCAGTGGATCGGGGCTGGGACCAGGTGAGGCAGTGTGTCTGCTGACTGTGTAGGTAATAGATAATTGTGCCCTAGGTAGTGCCAGCCCAGCTTCCTCTTGAACTAGCTAGAAGCTGATTGGCATTAAAAGAATTGCCTCAGATCTTGAATTAGCACAGATCTTCCACTTGGAAAAGGGTTTTATAATCGGCAGTGTAGCCACTGGCCCCCTCTTTCTTGGGGAGCCCTTTCAAAGAACTTTGTCACGTTGCTGCTTGTTTCGCCTCCCCCATGGGAGAAATAGGACATGATCATGTAATTGTCAGAGCAGATACAGATCACATAAGATTCTTGGTACCTGAAAGCTGGAGGCTGGAGCTGAGCTAGTATAGACATGAAGCATTCAGCACAGAAACTTAAGTCTAGTAACAGTTCCTGGGATAGGATTCCTTTTTTATTTTTCTTTATTTGCCATTAAAGACAAAGGCAAGCGTTAAAATAACCTTTAGATATGCCATGGGGTTTTGTTTTGTTTTTAGCATGCTTGAACTGCAGTGAGATGTTTATGGAAGCGTGAGAGGAAAGCAGATCTGGTTTTGGCGAGTCTCTGTTGAAATGCTGCCTCCTCTTTAAAATTAATGGTGTAGTATCCCAACCCTCAAGGTCAGCACATGTCCATGCTCACCATAGTTGGAACAATTTTGCTCACAGCTCTTCTCTGCCAGAAGGTGGTGGTCTTAGTCTGAAGAGAAACGCTTTAGTTCTCTTATGGGGATAAAGCAGAGAGAAACTCCGGTTCTTCTGAACTTATCAGTTACAAGAACATGAAAGCCTGTTGGGAATCTGAATGTAGGCGTAGATATAGAAGCTATTTAGGTATTCCCTGCAGCAAGTGAGGTTTTTTGATGGGTGTAGTTCTGTCTTTGCAGACAATCCTCTGCATTTTGTGTGTCCTGCAACATGATTGGGAACGTGACTTTCTGTCTTTGTCTTGATGCCATGAGCATCTCCTAACACATTGTTTACAAGTTGTCTAACAAGCTGTATTAGTACCTATTTTCACATGAGTCACTGACTTTGAGCAATACTAAATCTAAACAGGTCAACAAGTTACTGTGAGAACTATTCTCCAAAATGATAGCCTTGCCCATGCGGGCACCTCAAGGTGACTATGTGCTGTGTGCTCTGGAGGGAAGGTGCTCTTTTGGCTGGAACGAGCCTATGTTTTGTGTGACTTTTCAGTGATTGAAAGATATTTGTAAGCTTATTGATGTTAATTAGATGTTGGAGCTCAGGCTTTTACTTGAATAGATGTTGTTATAGCCTTGAAAACTCTGAGCAGAGCCACCAGGCACTGGTACTAGTCTTAAAAACAGGTTTAAGCTTTTCAGGAAAACTCACCGAATTGAGCTAATGTGGTGATGAGGTTGTTGGTGGCCTTGTGCAACTTTCTAGTCAGTCTGGACAGGTTACAGATGAACGACTCACAGTAACGTGGCAAAAATGTTATCATTACCTCTTCAGTTTGGAGATGTCTCTGAGTGCTGGATCCCAGCACTTCCCCAGTGAGGTCTTCAGTACCTTAACAGTTCTTCCTGTGAAAACAGTTCTGGTGTGTCCTTGCAGTCACATATCTATCTTTTTTTTTTTTTTTTTCTTCCCTCCCTTTTCCCTGCTCCATTTTGTGATACAGGCCAAAGTTGCAGAGGAGTTAGCAGCTGCCACAGCACAGGTTTCCCAACTGCAACTGGAGCTGACTGCCCACCAGAAGAAGGAAATGGACCTGCGGAAACAGCTGTCTGCTGCCTTGCAGGAGGCAGAGCGACATGAGACACAACTCAACAAACTGCAAGCACAGTTAGCAGGTAAGTCTTCTTGTGCCTGTTCCATGAGAGCTCCTTTATGTCATTCTTTTTGCTTAGTCATAAGTTTTTCCTTTCTTCTGGGGTATCTATTCCTGCTTTCCCTGGGATCCATCACAAGGGTATCGAAGAAGGATATTGATGCACTGAAACATCTGAAGGGTGTGTGCATCCTTTTTACCACTAAAAGGAAAGTGGGCCGAATCAACGAACAAAATCGTCCTGTCACAGGGATGTCTTTTGTGGAGGCAATCTCTTGGCATTACTGTCTTAACATCTTGTAGAGAAACAAGAAATGTTCCTGTGATTGAGAAGTTAAGAGAAAAGCTGAGGTATAAGTATTATCATTTCACAGAAGCAGCTCTTGATAAATTCTAGTTCCCACTGCAGGTGCAAGCCATGTTGTTGATTTCATCATGCAAGAGAGACTGTTCCTTCCCATCAGTCCCCAAATGCATTAACCTGAAATACGTGTAGTGCTGAAACCCACAGCAAAGTGTGTTTTTTGCAGAGCTCCAAGAAACCTCTGAGGATACTCAGACTAGATTCAGAGCTGAGAAGCAGAGCCGCAAACAGCTGGACATGAAGATTACAGCACTGGAAGAAGAGCTAACAGACCTAAAAGTGGAAAAGGAGACTCTTGAAAAGGTATGTCCAGTGCCGGTGTTAGAGGTGCAGGGTTTCAGTTGTTTGCTGAAATTTAACCCAACATTCTTGCTTGTACGTATGCAAGTTAGGTAAATCTTGACTCATCCACAGGCAAGGATCCTTGTGCTGGCAGATCCTTTCTGCTTATGTGACTTCCCCCCCCCCCCCAATATCTTAACCAGTAATATGTTAACCTTCCTACCTCCAAAATGATCTCAGCTTGATTTTAAAGCGCTAAGATTCCCTGCTCAAAGAAACCCTTTCTGCACAAGGAAGAGAAGCTACCTGGGGCAGTCTGGCCTATGCTATGTCCTGTTCTGTATTGCAGAATCTTGCGGAGAGGAAGAAGAAATCCCTTTCGGAGAGAGCTCAAGCAGAGGAAGAGATGGAAGAAATACGCAGATCGTATCATCAGGAACTGGACAAGCTTCGACAGTTGCTGAAAAAGGCACGGACTTCGACTGACCAGGCAGCAGCAGAGCAGGTGAGGAGTCATGGGAGCTTCTCCAACAAGTGTCTGGAAGGCTTGTAGGAACCTACAGGTAGGAAATAGTCATGAAAATGCTCAGGTAGTGGGAGAATAAAAACATCATCTGCTTGATTTTAGGGGTTAACTTTAACACAGGGTTCACTTTGTTGTCTTTCTAAAATATCTGCTGGTGTTTGTTGGCCCTGCTTCTGACTTCAGGATTTACACTGATGTCTGTGTAAAAAAAGTGCATGATTTGAGTAGGCAGGCAGGCTGCTAGGTCCCAGTTGTTCTCTCACTCGAATCTTGGGCCACTGACGTGGCTGCAGAGTTTTGGTGCAGCGCTGATGCAAGCTGGCATGCAGCATCAGATTTAGACTGTGTTAGAGAGTGTCAAACTGAGGAAAGGAGAGGCACCGAATTGAGTTTGTAGTAGAGAGAAGAATACAGGACTGCTGATGAGTGAAAGACTGCTTAGAAATATGCCAAGATATCTGAAATCTGAGCGAGACCTTCAGGCCAGCCTGAGGGATTGTGGCTGGAATTGAACTCTGAGAGGTGTGGGCAGGAGCTGGTGACAGCTGCAGGGCTGCCATCTGCACGTAGGAATTCCAGCCTAGGGCAGGAGGTGTTGTCCAGCCTGAGGCTTTCAGCCACTTGTGCAAATACAGATTGTGTGTGTATGTTCCTAATGATCTCTCTTACATGATGGGCAGCTATCACTTATCCAGGCAGAGCTGGAATCCCAGTGGGAAGCCAAATGTGAACGTACGCTGGCCTCAGCCAAGGAGCAGCATGTTAGACAGTACCAGGAGGTGTGTGAGCAGAGAGATTCCCTGCAGCAGCAGGTGTCCCAGCTGGAGGAGAAGGTAAAGGGCTGTTCTTTATTGCTAAAATGTGATGCCAGTAGCTGTAATCAACAGTCCTCTCCCACCTAATTGTGGCTTGACTCTTTAATTTCTTGACTGTTATGGAATTTGGTCTTGTCCGCGGGATGTGTCTGTACTGCAATCTCTTACGTTGGGTTGGTGGGCTCGTGAATTTACTACTGCAGTTTTGGATGAGGGAGAGCCAAGATGATGTCAGTGTTGGACTAAAGCAACAGCTACAATCTCATCTGCTTATCTGAGTGACTGGTTTTTGAGCAGAAACTGTTTTGAAGTGGGTGACACTGAAAGGGACTGTAAACTGATGGGCTCTAGTTCTTGTCTTTCAGCTTCAGGCTCTAAAACACTCAAAAAAAGCAGAGGAGCAAAAATTGTCTGAGTTTCAGCAACGTTTGGAGCAACTAGAGCCTATCCAAGAGAAGGTAAAGGGAATAACCCAGCAGCTGAATATGAACTGGAACGCCGTAATCGCTAACCTCAGGCTACCTATGTTCAGAATAACAAGAACATGAATTCCAGAATATGAGAAGGAAGGAATAACTTCACATTGCTTCCAGCAAACCAGAACAGGTCCAGCAATGAGACCCAGCCCTCATTTCACTGGGATCTCAGTAATGCTATGCCCATTCTTGGTGTTACTTGAACCTGAAGAGCTAATGACATGGTTGTGGATCTCCAAGGTTTTGGCTTGGTTGAATATCTTTATTTTGGTGCTGTTGCTTTCAGCCAAGTCTTCTGCAACTCTCCATCAAAGTCCTGCTTAAAACTCCACTCAGCAGTTTACCCCTCAGTAAAAAAATGTTTACAGATAACCCATGCATTGCAAGGTTCATTGTGGTGGTGTCTGTGGAGCTGTTCTAACTTTCGGTTTCCCTTTGGCAGTATTCAGCCTTGCAGTCTGATACTGTGGTGCTGAAGGCTCGCTATGAAGAACGCATCCGAGAGCTGGAGAAGGGTCAGGACGAGTCTTTACCTGCAGACTTCACAGAAGAAGTAAGCGTGATGTCTCCTTACTAAGCAAATCTATTTACCTTGAATTATTTCTCTTTGAGTAGAGATAAGAAGGAAGAAACATCATGTTCTCCACAGAAGCACTGTGTTTCTAGTAGCAACGTCTATAGAGGAAGAAAGAATGTGATGTTCCTGGTGCCCACTCTGTTGCTTGGTTTGTTTGGGGTTTTTTGGGGTTTTTTAAGTTAGAACTTAAAGTTTGAGGTTTAGATTTAAAAAATGAAAGAATAATAAGAAATAAGTGTCAGTCTGCCTTGTGTTTGTGCAACTTGCCTCAGTTTTGGAGGGATTTGGTGTACATACAATGGTTCTGAATTCAGATGGCACAATGATGTATTCTCTTTTGTTACAGGAATTTCTGATTTGACAAGTGAATTCTTTGAAAACCACATGTGTGTGTTTGCATTTCTTGTTCCTTCACCTGGAGAAGTATCTGATGTTGAGTCCAGTGCTTCACATGTTAATGAATTGTATCTTTGTTTCCTGTCTTCTTCTTTTCCAGGTAAAGAAGATAATGAACGGTGTATTTCAATCTCTTCGGGGTGAATTTGAGCTGGAAGAGACATACAGTGGCAGGACAGTTCTGGGTGTTGTCATGAACACTATTAAGGTATGACAGTGATAAGAGATACAAGGTGATCAATGTGAGAGAACAAGTCTTGGTCAAAACCCACAAATTTATGTTGTGAGTCTGAAATAACTGTGAAGCAGAAATTCGTTGTGGGTGGCAAAGGAACCCAGCAGTAGAAGAAGATACAAGAATCTGTGATGGCTTATGTTTAGGGTATAACCTACGTTCTCTCTACTCAATTTTTTTAGACTGTAACACTGCAGCTACTCAGCAGGCAGCAGGAGAAACCAGATCATGACAGTAAAACGGAGGAATCTGGAACAAAAGCAGCACGACAGGAGGGATCATCTGGAGCAAAGACTGACCACGAAGAGCCCCTGCAGCATAGCCCAGTGCAGAGCGTTGCATCCCCAGCTGATCCTGAGGAAGCAGCCAGAGGCTCTGTGGTGTCTGAGCAGGCAGGCGAGTCTGCTCCTCTGTCTGCCAGGCCCAGATCTCCTGAGGAAGAGCAGGCGACACAGACCAGTGGGGTGTTGGAAGAGAAGAAGGTTCAAGGGGAGCATCTCTCTTCCACAGTTGAATCCTGCCTGGATCCTGATAAGGGGCCTGTACTTGCAGGGCAGCCTGTTCCTGAGGTGGATGAGGAGTTTGTCCCAACTGAGCAAACACTGGGGAGCAGTCCCATCAGGAAAACTGGGACTGAACGCAGTCCTTCCAGAGTATCTTTGCAGGCAGAAGTTGCAGAACCTTCTATTCTAGAAGCCAAACCAGGAGAAGCAGATGTGGCAGTGCTGCCAGAAAAGCCAGCTGTGGAGCAGAAAGCAGAGGAGCCTGTGGGAGGTTTAGAGCCTGCTCCTTTAAATGGTGAGGAAGGGAACTGCACAGACCCATCAGATGGAGCTAGCTCCGAGAAGGACCCTGCTTCAGTATCCAATGCAGCAGAGCTGAGCTCAGCTGTCATCAGAGAAACCCCAGGACAGCAGGAACTCTGCTCCAGCCCCAGGGAGAAAGATTCCAGGTAAGGTGTGACTGCTGGGGAAGCCACAGTCCCACTTCCTTTCTGCTCAGCTCAGTCTGGTTCTGCCGCAGAGCTGGAGGCGGGTACAGATATGCTCCTACTGCACGGCAGCGCAGACTGTAGGGATGAGGCACCGGCACGGTCCAGGCAGAGTCCAGGCTGTCCAGGGCACGCTCTGCTGGGAGAGCAGCTGCAGAATGGGGTCGTGCCTGGGCAGGGGCAGTGGGGCTGTTATCCCTGGTGAATCGTTCCTAGCTGAGCGTGGAGGGGAGCATGCAGTTTTTCTAGGATCTGATATTGATGGCACTGGTGAATAGTACGTGCCTTAAAAGTTTGCCTCGGTGACAAAACTTTTCCATCGTTCAGAACTTGTAAAACCAAGATCCCATCTGTCTGCAAGCAAACTGTTAATTTTGTATCTTCTTCTAGCCTCTTTGAGGATGACAACTTCTTTGAAACAGCATCTCGTAAACCACTGAAGCCTCGAGTTCCCTCTGAAGAGGAGGATGAGGAGGAAGTGGTACGTATTTGTATCTTTCCACTCCTACTAAACTGATTCAGGTGTTAACATGTAGCTTGTCTCTGAAATCCTTCCCGTGGCAGTGGGCGACTGACTGGCTGCTGCTAGCCGAGCTCAGAGCTTCCCGTACGTTCTCTGTATAAATCAAGAGTATCTGGCTTTGTTTATTGTTGGGCTTGGAGTGGTTGCAAATAGTGATGACAAACTTCTGCTGGCATGGAGTAAGTGAGACTCGCCAGATTCATTGAAGGGTTTTTAGTGTCTGCACCTCTCCTGTCCCTTTTAGCCTGTAAGCATCTCACCTGGAATATTAAGACATCATGTGAGAAACACTAAAACTTCAGTCATGAGGCTTCTTGATGTCATCTCTTAAAGCTGGTGGAGATTTCAGAGCCAGAACTGTGTAGCAATTACTAAATACTGGGAAGCTGCTAAGACTGACAATTTCCCCTCTGGTTTGACTTCCAGAGCATGAAGGGGCGTCCCCCTCCAGCTCCGCTCTTTGGTGATGATGACGATGATGATCTGGACTGGCTGGGATGAAGAGCCAGCTGGTGAGCCTGTGAGCCCTTTCCTCTGGGCATGGCCTCTTCCTGCGCACTTAAGGAGCTGCATACGTGGGACAGTTGTGACCAACCAGGGACTTCCCAGGCTCTTGTACTGCTGACTGATGGGGCCTGAGAGCAAGTGGCTCTTTTTGCACTCGTGGGCACTCACACCCATCGCTCTGCCCTGACCAACACGCGCAGAGGTTGGGACGAGCTGAAGGAACCAACCGGTCTTACTGCACGTTTGTATTGCTGTCCTACTTCTGTGAACCGTTGATTCATTAATCTGAAACTTTATGCAAATAGGAACTTTGTAAAGTGCTTCAGAAGAACAAGTCTGGCAGGACCTTGCAGTAGGTAACCACTTTTTTACAAAAACAGACTAAAATTGCATCTTCTTCCCCAGTGAAGATCTCCTTGGAGTATTTCACTTAGTCCCCAAGGTGGCTCCCAGGGACTCTATACCATCTCATCACCTTGTATCAGCAATGCGCAGTGGGAGATTGGGCCGAGAGACCCCAGGCGGGTGTTTCCTGTGAGCCACCGGCTCGGCACAGGCAGCCTGGGGAATCCCCAGGGGCCGAGGGGGCTCAGGCCGGCACTGTTGGAGGTTCAGAGCCGCGGCACGCGTGGTGCTCGCTGCCCCACAGCCTGCGAGGCAGGGACACCCGATAGTGGTACTGAAAGGCAGGGCTCTGTTAGAGCAATGCTCCAAGCACAGATGTAGCATCCAGTCACTGCTGTTGTAAGGAGCCAAATCCCCAGCTGTGTTTTATGGAGGAGCCACAAGGCTCGCAGAGACCTGACAGAAATGATTCGCTGTGCAGCCAGCTCATCTCCTCTCTGTTTGCGAGATTTTTTTGTTGTTGTTGTTTTGTTTTTGCTGGGTTGTGTTTCACTGGCAGTGAAAGCGGCAATACAGATGTGCAATGTGCTGCTTGTCCAGGGAGAGAGTTACTGTAGGCAGCCAAGCCCATCTCCTGTGCCTTTTTTTCTCTGCTCTTGTTTTTAAAGTGTTGTTTAAAGATCTCAGCACAACACATGGTGATGGTGGGACGTAAGCTATAACCCAACCTCACCTGGGCTCTGCCAGGCAGCCAGGGGTTTGGGCTATAACTTTTCAGTCTAAGTGGACCAAGAGGGGAAAGCAGTGAGGACAGTCAGTTGGGCAAACACGTTGGATTTCTCATAGCACTTTTACTTCTACACTCATTGGCACCGGCTCAACTTAAGCCTATGAGCAGGTCTTTGTGTCTTGAAAACAAATAAACACCCCTTCACTTAAGGAAATGGAAGTGCTTAAAGTAATTCTACTACAGTTCAGTTTCTACAACTGCCTCTTATCACCTCTGAACTGAGTTTGACCTGTGCTTCTAAATGTGATTTCTTGGGAGGAAAAAAAGCGCTGGGCACCTGTTCTGGAGCGTGTCAGCGTGGGGGGGTCCCTGCGCCCCACGCTCTGTGTGGCAAATTGCCAAATGCAGCTAAAGTTGTGGAAGAGATCAAAGCCTGTGAAAGAGCCGGCCTGCTGCTGGGCAGGGGCCCTTCTCGCAGGGTAAACTTAGCTGGGCTTTCCTGGGGAGCCCCGCCAGAAGTCAAAGCACCGAATAGTTATTCAGTGCTGAATGTGACGGGGTGTGAAAGCTGGATTTTCTGGGGCTGGGCTGAGGATAGGTACCTGGATGTGGCCTCTGGACCCCCTGTCTGTGCCTGTGTCCTAATGGAGGTCGTTGCTAATACTAACAAATTCCTCTTCTCGTTTCCTGTTACAGATAGACAACCTGAGGGATTTGCATTTCACTTCTTGAAAAATAAAGTGCAATTAAACCTGTATTTTTTGCTTGCGTGGGCTTTACTTTAGTCTAGCCTGTCTCTATGCACTTGAAAACTGACTTAGCTCTGACTGAAATCGGGAATAATTTGATTTAGAAACTCTTGTGTTCTTGCTGTTAAACGCCTCTCCTGGGAAGGGAGCGAAGGTCCCTTTGTGCTGTGCCTGCAGCTCCTCAGGCCGTCACGTTGTGCTGTGGTGGTGGGAGAAGCTGACGTACTGAAGATAATCGTGATGCATGCAGGGGTCACCCCCCTGATTCTCCGTCAGGCTTTAAGGGAGAGGGACCTGGGGCATCTCACGAGGGTTTGCAGCAGCCTGGTCTCTCCTAAGCTGGCTCTGGCGGGGCAGGAGTGCCCCTGCGCGGCTACCGGCCCCTCGGCTGTGCCTGCCTGCTCCCGGCAGGGATTGGGGTGTGGGAGATGAGATTTGAAACTTGTCCCTCTAAAAGCAGGCCCAGCAGGTAACGCACCCCATTCCCCACGATGGCATCTCCCTAGACCTAGGCCCTGTAGCTCCCAGGGTTGTTGGGTTTTGGGTTTTTTTTCTGGCTCAGTCTTGGGATCTGAAATAAACCATGTTTGTCCTCTGTGCCCATAGGCACACCGTCCTTGGGTGCAGGAAGGGTGAAGGTGAGAAAGCTCTGGGCTTTCTGGGGGGAAAGCGGGCTTGGGGGGTGATGGATGTCTGTCCCCCCTGAGGAGGGGGCAGACACGGTCATGGGGGGCTGCAAAGGGGCTGTTTCTGCTGCTGGGTGCTGATACGTGGCCAGGAGGGAGGGACCCCATGGAGAGAGGGACCTTGCTGAGGATGGGCCTGAGAGGGTGTTGCTGGGGGGAGTTGGGGTTCAACACCAGGGGCTGGGGGAAGGAGAGGATCCCCTTCTCGGTGCCTGGGCCCTGGCTGTCACAGCCAAAAACGTGCCCTGCCTGCTGGGGGTCTCTGTGCAAAGCTCGCCCTGCCCCAGATGCACAGAAAAACAACCGGAGACGGTGCTGGGCCCACGGCTGCCTTTAATGCGGGGCTGGGTCCTTCCCAACCGGCCTCGTCCCTCTGCGTGCAGCGCACCGAGCTCTCTTCTCAGGGCGAAAAGGTTTTCTCATTGCTTTTCACCAGTTCCACCCACAGAAAAGCACGGTGGGACCCTTCCCGTCCCTTTTCACCTCGTCCTTGCTGCCTGACGAGATGGACTGAAGCGCAGGCGGGGGAATTTTCCAGCCGCAGGGCCTGTGGCAGCGGGGAGCGTGCACGGGCCCCCGCCGAGACTCCTGCCGAGGTGCTGTGGGCTGCTGTGCCGTGGGGTCTGCAGGTGCCGGGATCGTTGGGAACACACGGGGTGAGCACAGCCAGACCCCGGGGGGTGAAGGAAAGCGCTGCAATAAGTTAATTTTTAGTCTGATGCCCCAGGGCTCATGTGCGGGGCAGCCAAGCGTCCTGTGGCCTCCGTGTGCCTGGGCTGGATTCTGGGAGGTGCTGAGCCCCCAGCCCCGTCC
>NW_009619779.1:0-747 GCF_000690535.1 Cariama cristata
ATGACATCAGTAAAACCAATATTTCCCAACGCTTCCAGTAAATCATTCTTATGTGGCAGAATTACTGAAGGCTATGAAATTCTTTGGTTTCTCTGGTTTCATTAAAAACCTTTTAATTGTGTCTTTCAGAGTTGGCCCCAGGTGTTGGACTCTTTTCATTACATTTTGCTCTAATGTGATGAAATTCTAATTCTCTCCTTACCATATGGTTAAATTTCCCCACTGAGAATTAGTTGAAAAAGGAGAAATAATCTATTAATCTCTGTAATAGATTCACAAATGAGGTTTGCCACAGAACCTGTTTTTGAATGGTAATATCAGAACAGTTGGGTGCCTTGTTTCAGGAAAGAAAGGACCAGGCGACAACAGAAAACGTTTGAAAAAAAAGAAAGAATGAAAAGAAGCCAAGCTGCAGATTTCCGAGTAATTGACTGAGATTGCATCTACCGAGGACATGCCTACGATACAGACCTTCCTCACCTCGCCTCTCCGGAGCAGAGGCGAACACAGAAGCCGAGTCCCCCGAAGAGAAGGGGGGGGTCTCATCCCCCCCCACCCCCCCCCAGCCCCCTTTGGCTGCTCCGCTCGTCCCTGGTGGCCGTCCAAGCCCCACGGGCACCGAGCGCCTCGCTCCCCTCCCCCGGGCCGGGGAATGCCCCCTTCACCTCTGGCGTTATTAATCCGAAAGCGTTTTGAATTGATTGTTTTCCAACTAACAACTTCGTTTTCCCGGGGATTATAAACAAA
>NW_009619780.1:0-1335 GCF_000690535.1 Cariama cristata
GCTCGCGCACGCTTCGGGCGCGCAGCACCGCAGACCGCCGCCGGGAGGCGCGGCGGAAAATGCCGCGTTCCTTACCCTCGCCGTTACACCTGCGCGTGCGCAGTCTCGCGCTCAGTTCATGTCGATACGCATGCGCGCCCCTTTGGCGCGCAGACGGGAATCGCCGCTGGCCGAGGTGTGCGGATCCGCAGCCAGTGCGCATGCGCCATCGGCCCGGTGGTGGTCCCTACGGCATCAGTATAAAACCACGGTTTATATAGGGTACGGCGTCACTTGGATCACCGTTGTTTTGGTGTGTTAAGCGTTGTCTTCAGCGTCTCATTTCCATTAGTCCCAGTGCCTTCCCAGCCGAGGAAAAGGGGCGGGAAGGAAGGCAAGCCCTGTGGGGCCCAGTGCTGACTGGCCTGAGCCTGTTGGTGACTGGCACTAAGGAGAGGGTTTGGACCCACTGCTTCTCTTCCAGTGGCTACGGACACGATTTCTAGCCTAGCTTGGGGCTGGCTCAAGTCTGGGCTTTGGGAGGAAAGGCAGGCAGGGCTGAAGGGGGGGAAGAGGAGCAGGAAAGGAATAAGGCTGTGTGCAGGGAAGGGGAGAGGCAGACTACTTTGGTTGTGTAGGTGAGGTAGTTATTTTATCCTAGTGTTTATCCCACCTGCCTTTCCCTGTCTCTTACGTATTCTTCCCCTGTGTTTCTAAGCTTATTCTGTACTTGTCTGCTCCATTTTTGATAGAAGTCTGTATTATGGTAGATTCTCCTAGTAACTCTGCCTTTAAAAACTTGTGGAATCCAGCAGCAGAAATCCAATAATGAATAAAGCATTTGGTGCAGTAAGTATATAGGCTTCCAAGGAATGCCAATACAGAGAATCATGCTAAGTAATCAGCACGCAGGAAAGGGGCAGCGAGGAATAATTAAAATCCAGGACATGAAGCGCCCTGCGAAGTTTTGGTAACGTTTTAAGGAACGTCAACAGGAGTGTTCTGGCAGGTGAAACAGGTAAAGGGCTGTAAGTTTCTGCATCCATTCCTCTAGGCATTTTGTGTGTTCACCCTGTTACTAGGTTGCTCTCAAGGGAAATAACACACACATATTACATTTGTATTAGACATTTAGAGATGAGGTACCAGAAAGTGCAAACTACATCTCAGTCTTCTCTTGCTTCTTCCTGCAGATCTCGTCCGGCTCCATGTTCTAAAACAAGGCAAACAAACCCCTCCTAATTTCATTTCTGTTTTCAGCTGCTCTATCCCTGCCGCTCCCTTGCCCGGCTCGGGTTCCCCGAGTTCCCTGCCCCTCTACAGCCGACACCCTAAATCCTCCCCCGGCCTTGTGCC
>NW_009619781.1:0-5759 GCF_000690535.1 Cariama cristata
ACCACCCTCCCCTGCCCGCAGGCGCCAGGCCCCCACCGACGGCCCCGGTTCTTGGGGCTGAGCGCCGTGCCCTCTCCCTTTCCCCGTCCTATGCCCCGAGAGGGGCGGATGGTCTCTCTCACACGTTTTTGCCTTCGTGCACGCACGGGCTGGGCCCCGCAATGCCCCATCCCGCCGGCTCTGCCCACGTAAGGCGCAGGGCTGCAGGGCCCTTCCAAGGCTATCCATCCCCAGCCCGTGACACCCCGCAGCGTGGTCACCGCCAGCGTGTGTATGGGGAGCCCGTGGTGACTTCCGTTGCCTCCCCGCTGTACAGGTGGGCCTGCAGCGCAAGGCCTCCTTTCCCGACTGATGGTACCTACAGAACCCATCTGTAACCCAGGGATACACAGCATCTCCGTGTACTCCGTTCCTCCCTCTCACCCTGTACCTAGCACCTCCCTGCTGCAGCCCTCCACCAGGAAACTCATCATCACTTTATACAGATGTGAACAGTCCCATCCGTATAAATACACCCCAATCGTGCATGTGCAACTCTATCATTAATTTCCCATTAAACAAAATTGCGTGCCATAATGCCTCCTACCCCCTGTTTAGCATCTTCATGACACTGTTAATTTCAACAGAGAGGCACAGTCCTGTCCATCTCTTCTGGTAAACACGTGAGTGTCAACGACAGCACTTGTTCCTCCTCAAACAAATACCTCTGCTGTCCCACGCCTGGTGGTGCATGTGCCCGTTTTGTCCCGCCACAGTGAAACATCCCAGAACACGAGCGGAGACTGCAACAGGTCGTTACAGATCCTGTAACACGATCCATGGTTTGTCTGCCAAACCACGCCAAAAATATGTCCACGCATACGCCGGGCACGCAGGTATTCCGCAACACCCTTCTGTCACCTCTGCCGCACGCTGGAGTGTCTCACACTATCAGCAAACTCTCCCCTACCTGCACATGCACCCCCCAACTGCCCACCTTCTTGCGCCAGCACCTCTGCTGAGATACCGTCAAGCTCCACCATTTGTCCACGTGCCCATTACCGCTGTGTGCTTCGGCGTGGTCCCGCAACGCCCACAGCGTGAAATACACGTGCAGCCACTCCACAGCATGACCCGCCCCTCCCGCACACATCCTTCCCACCTTCCCAGCAAAGACTCGACTGTATGTCCCAAAACGCTGTTGCATTATTCACCTTCTTGCACGTATAGAAATCCCACTAACCGGCAGTACGCACACGTGCGCTATCCCTGTCTGTATACCTTTGCCTGAATGATGATGACGCTATCATTTATCTCAGCTCCACGGAGGAAAAGCGGTAGGAAAGAGCCACACTACTATTCCACAGATGCTATCCATCCTCCACATGGATCAAGCGTAACAGAAGAAACGTACAGTAGATAACACCACACCAAACGCACGTGGACCCCCGCAGGACTTTTTATTCCCTCTTTTGTGTGCTGACAACCATAATCCTCTCTAATAGGAGCCAGGCGGACAGCCACACCAAATTCCCATGCTAAGCAGCCCGGCCCCAACCAGTGACCACCGGACTCTGCGTGTGTGCCTCTTTTTCCCGGTGGTTTGGCCACGTGGTGAGAGGTACGAAGGGGCGAAGACCCCGCAAAGAGAGTTTGTTACTGGGGCTGTCTCTATGGGTGCTCCCCGACACTCTTGACGGCAGGGTTATGATCTGGACAGGGCTGTTCGCTACCGGTTAGGCAACACGTACCCCGGAGCCTTGGTCGCTAAAGCAGCAAGCTTCCCAAGCAGGCACCACTGCCCTGAAATCCTTCTCTGTATGACACCTGAACGCATTCTTGTCATGAATGCCCCCAAGGTTCCCAACCTCACTTCCAACTCCTTTTTCTTTGTAACTTGAAGTTTCTCAGCCAGCAGAAGCCTTAATTTTCACACTAGAAAAATCCATGCAAGATATAAGTGATTATGATTAAGGTGTTTTTAGTGTTTGTGAGGGCTAAGTAGATTAAATGGATTTAAAAAAATGACACTTTTAAATGTTTTCCTTTTATGATAACACCACAAGATAGATTTCCAGCTGTTTGGCTGCTTTAAACCTGGAAGTTGCCCTACCTTACTGTGGTTTGATTACTTCCCCGGTTTAAGTGAATCTTCTGAGTTTATAGCACTTGGCTTGGAAACAATTACAGCAAGATCTGCGTAATATAACCTTCCCTACCTGCTGATGGGTGTCAATGCCCCGAACAACCCCACAGTATACTTCTGTCGGAGAAAATGCCTGCAAAATCCTCTCGCTTTGGTGCTGCGCCCGTGTTAGGGAAATCCAAACTAACCAGAGGCCCCTGCACACACCCCTGCCCAGACCTACTTCCAAGGGCAACCAGGTGAAGTGGGCTCTGTATCCCCACAGCACAGCCTCTGAATTATTTCTGTAGTTTTCTGCATGGTCTGAGACACAGGTCCCGGTGCAGGTCCCAGCCTGGGAACCCGGCAGAGAGTCCTGCACCTTCCTCCACCTCGCAGCAGCCTCCCCTGCCCAGGCTTTTACCAGGCCCACAGCCCTTTCTCAGTTTCACTTTCGACAGAGACATGTTTCTCCAAGGTAACAAGAGCAAAGCGTGACTCCTTGGGTGTTTTCACTCAGATGGAGGCCAGAAAGCTCCATCCAGGGTATTTCAGTGCTGCTCCATGTGGGAGACAAGGGACTCCAGAGCATCGTTGAAAGAAGGGAGAATTTCCAGGCTAGCGTGAACCATTTGTATGTAGGACACAAATAACAGACCGTAAGCATGACTTGCTGGTGCTGCAGACAATGTGATCTTAAAGGTCAGTTTACGGTCTCTCAGGTTATTTTTTGTTAGCTCCTTTCATGTCCAATAACAAAGCAGAGGTTGTTAATGGGTTTAGATGCTGGATGTTGCGATGCTGCCACTGTATTGCTTCATATGGGTTCTGGGATACAGACGTACTTCTGCTTTACTCTTCTTCATTTTTGCTGTTCCTCTGACTGAAGGTTGCTTTAGCCTGACTGTAATATCCGTTTTGTCAGGTTACATACAACTAGTAACATGAAAAATACCTTTCAGTATCTGTGTAAAACCCGTACCATCCAATGTATCCATAAATGTGATGCTGTTCCTCAAAGGCTGCAGGTACATTTCACCTCTTCCTTTAACCTAGTTTCAACCATTTGTAGCTAACGTGAATGGACTTGCCTCTTGCGTCTTCTATTCAGCAGCCCTGTAGGCTCTCCTGACCATACTGGTGCTTGCCATGACTGAGTTCTCTTACAGCTTCTGCTAAGTAACCTTGAAGATCTTGGGCTTTCTGAGCAGTCTTGCCTTTTGCTTTTCTTTGGTAAGGCAGAGTATTTTGCCCTAGACCATTTTGAGAAGGGAGGGGAAACAAACTCCCAGATAAGTAACTTTTACTTTGAAATTACTGAGAAACTGGTCCAAACTTACACTCAATATTTGGTTATTGTCCCAGAGTCTGTGTATCTTCAACCCCCACCCCCCATTTTGAACTATGTTGTGAGAATCCTGTCCCCAACGCTAGCCAAAGCAATTGTCCTGAATTCTGCAAGTCTTCCCCAACACTACAAAGCTCTTTCCTCTGCCTGAGATACTCTTCTCCGCTTCCAGATTTCTGCAAAGTCTTCATGGCAAGCTAAGGAAATCTAAATGATCCATTTTCATTGTTGCTTTCTTCATTGTGCCCCCTACCCCCATTCTATTTTTGTTTGTTTGTTTGTTTGACAGAGAAGCATGAACTTATTTCTTTAGCACAAAGGAAATATCTTTGCTTTGGTGTCAGACATGGAAGAAAATGACACAAGAAATAGTCTCCTCCTCTTGTGGAGAAGAGACAAGAGCCCCTCCTGTCATGTCCGAGAAGCTGCTCCTGCAGCAAACAAATGCCACTGGAACATGAGGCAGAGAGAGACTTGCACACAGAGAATTTGGGAGTATACAGCCAGAATAAGACCAAGATCCAGTGAATGGACCACATGTGCTTTTTTGAGAACAACGTTCCAGTGTCAATGGAGGATCCAGCCTCTCTGACAGCCACCTAGGTGAGGACTGCCCATATTGCCAGCATGACTCTGCATCTACTTCCCGTTAGAAGAACAGCAGTTCAGACTTCGCTCGGCTCTCGTCATGAGCCTCGTCTCCTGTTTTGCCAGGAGACGGAGGGGGCAGGGTGAATGGCACGGCTGTGCAGCCCAGAGCCACACCGCGTCAGCCAGACATGCACAGTGCATGCGGCAGTGCTAGCGGCACAGAACTGAGGCGGGGGGAGAGATGAGATTGGGGATTGCTCAGCCCCCTGTAAATCTGAATTGTTGATCTCTATCTCTGTATGCTTTGCTAGTTTGCTTGCTTTAAAAAACATCACAGACATACTTGGTACTGACACCTATAGCTAAGGTTACTTGATATTTTCCATCACAAGTCTGTTTTCAGTTACTCAGAACTTTGCCTGACATCAGACATTAAGATTCGCATTTTCCGTGTTTATCTTCACATTTTTTTCTGAAGATGGAGGCACTTAGTAGGATGTAAGAAACAAATGTTATTTTGCAATTGTAAAAATTTGACTTCGCAACTTTACTAGTATTTTAACATAGAATTTTGTATATAATGAATAAGGAAAGCTGGAAGCCATACTCAAAAGTTAAGCATGCTTATTAGTTATCATTTTCAGGTTCCCATTTCCCTAAAGTGCCTTAGATAAAGATGCCCTGCTCCCCTCTTCATGAAACAAACAGTTGGATCCAGTCAGAGAAAAAGCAAGTGGTCTCAGAGGGACTGCGATAACAGCCTACTGGTTCGAGCTGCCTGGACTGCAATTGCAATACCGGGTTTTGCGTAAAGTCAGTGAGTGCTGGCAAAAATCACTAACACTGAAACACACCTCCTCTTGAGCTCAGTTAGCAGAAATACTGAAAAAAACCCAGGCTGGGACAGAATTCTCCTTCATCTCCTACCTCCAGTTGGATCTGGGAGAGGCATTTCCAGCGCTGCACCCAGCAACAACCATGCTACAGGGAATGGTGCAAATTAGCCTAGAGGTTGTATACCCCATTCAGTTGGGTGCTAACCCCACTGCTGCTGAGCAGAGCTGATGGACCGGGTTTGCTTGAGAGGAGAAAGACATATGAGGCTCAAGTCTCAATGGTGATACCTACAAAGTCACCTTCAGCTCAAAAACAGCCTGAGGTTTGCAAACCTGCTACAGCCACGAGTGTCTGGAGGAGGTTTTCTCTTGTCCCGTAACAGGCAACAACCAGCCAGGTAACTTTGGGGCTGTGCCCTCAGTGCAGAAACCAATGGTCACATTATCAGGCCCTGCTCTGATGGGGATGGGTCTTGCTTTGTGCCATTCATGGGCATGTTTCTTGAATTTGAATTTGCCAGCTCCTAGCTTTGCAACACTGGGATTTACACAGCAAGTTTTTTCTTTTAAAAAAAAGATACATTTAAGACCAATGTTCAAGTGCCTTTCTTATTGCAAGTCATTGGGATGCTCTGGAGCCCCAGTCTGAAGGGCTGTGTGTTTTTTCCCTTCCTCAACTCTGTAGGCAACAGAATTTGCTTTGAGAGCAAGCAGAAGCCCACAGGCTCCTGGAGGCGGAACCGCCCAACGGCAGCCTCACTATCCTGGGGACGCAGCCGAGGGTTTCTATAAAACTCACGTCAAGTTGGCAGCCATGGCTCCCACCGCGTTTTTGTCTTTGCCTGTGTCTAATGTGTCCCCGCATTTGCATCCTCCTGCC
>NW_009619782.1:0-9915 GCF_000690535.1 Cariama cristata
GAGCGGATTGTGAGGAGGAAAGCGTCGGGGCTTGTCCCCAGCTGTTCGTCTCGTTGGCCCCGCCACGCAGCAAACCTACCTGCCGCATGCCGAGCCGCGGCACCGTCTCCCTGAAGGAGCAGTGCAGAGAGTCCATCCTGTGCCACCCACCATCATGGAAACAGGCCCTTCAGTTTCTCCTGCTGGTAGTTCTCACCAGAGGCCAAACCTTTTCCGTGCTTCTGTAGCCAGTATCAACCACTTATAGAAAATTTACCAGAAACGCAGGCACACGTGCGTGCCGTGTGCGAGGGAAGCCAAGCGTGCACCGCTGCCCCGCCACAGGTCTCGCCTCAGCGGGGAACAGACATGGCCCTAGAAACTGGGCTTGGACGTGACCCAATGCTCACATCTTACCAACCCTTCAATAGTTTCCTGAGCGTTTGACCAGTGCCATCTTGTGGCCTTCTTTTTTTTTCTCTTTGCACAGAGGATGGGAGCGAACTTGGGTACTTAATTTTTGAAATTTTGTCTGGACGAAACCTTCTGTTGCCAGAATAAGTCAAAACGGGAGGTTCTGACATCACACACTTGAAGATGTATAGGTCCTTTCTGGCAGAAGAATCTGAATGTCGCTTAATAAACTCAATCTAGCTAAAATTAGAGCTGGCTCTGCCACTGGTAGTGTTCTTTCTCGTTTCAGACAAATGTGTGTTCGTTGTTTTATCTTGTTTCTGAGCAACAGCTTTTACTTAACATTAAATACTTCATTTCAGACTTGCAACTAAGCATGCAAAGCCAAGATATTTCATGTGCTTAGTGAATTATTTTTTCAAGAGAAACTCTCCTTGTCTTACAAGTGTCTTGATTCCCTGAGAAAAGTCTTGTTTCCTAAATATATCTGGTTTTGTGGCATTTATGATGTTTTTTTTTTCGCTGTCACTTCTAAAGGAGGTGATAAGCTTGAACTGCCAAGTTTCTGTACACATGAAAAAGTGTACATGCATCAGAGAAAAAATGTTTAGAAACTGCGAATTTTGTCTGCTTTTGTTTCTATTTACTTACGGTAGCAAGGAAAACTTGGTACAATATGATATTGTTGTGGAGACTACAACGAATGTAACTGTCACTGCTACCAGTTGCTACTGTTTCTGAACAGCCTGCAGATGCCTTCCCAGCCCCAAGGAAACAGTCCAAAAAAAGGTGCTACTGTGGCTTTTTAGGAATGAAAACAGAAGCTCTCAGCAATTTCTCCCCTGAAGAGTTTAAAACCATTTGCAAGTGGCAGCCGCCTTGCTGCATCAAAGAAATCGTATGTGATGGCTCTCCTCTAAGCAGAACCCAACTGGCAGCAAGCAGCAGTTACCTGCGAGAGTCAGCAGCTCGGGGAAGCAGGTCCACCTCAGTCCTGTGCTTCAATCACTTGGCATTAAGTGGATTTTCTCCCCTGCAGAGTGTAAGTGCTCTCGCTAATATCTCCAGATTTGTTTGTTTTTAAAAATCTAATGGTTTGTTTGAAGTTTGCATGCACTGAGAAGTTTATCGTCAATGCTAGCTGTGACGCAAAACGATAGAGGGGGAGGCGAGACGTTTGGGAGAAGTGCACTTGTGCTCAATAAAATTAGAAAGCGCGTTGTTGAAGTGTACGCTCTGGGCTGCCATTCAGATGTTTTGGAAATTAGCATTGCGCATCCTGGGTGACTTGTTATTGAGTGCCGGATGCTCGGAAGTTAACACCAAGTCGTCAGGAGGTTTTGTAACAAATGTTTAGATGGTGAACTTTGAAGGATGTCTTGCTCGCATCTGCTTAAGGTGGACATTTTCACCATTTGAGATCAGTCATATGATGGTTGTCGTATCAGGTTGGGAACATGGAAAGCGCTTTGGCCAAAGGTGGTAAAGTGCTGTCGACCTCCCTGGCAGTATGAAATGGCCTCACGGCACTCTACCAGTGTGGGTATGGGGTCGCCTTCCTTTTGCATAGTCATCTTTCTAATGCGCTATTTCCAAACACCCTAGAGTTTTCTGTGCCTGTGGGAAATGGCTCCTTTTCTGTGGGGAACGTAGGGAAAAAAAAAAAAAAAATCGGCACAATGTGGATGAAATCGCTTAGGTGATGCCACGGAATTGATGGGACAGCAGGAGGTGTGATATGACTGTGCTTGTGCAAATAGCTCACTTCTGAGGGTGTTTCAAGAGCTGAGAGGTTTGGGGACCCTGGGGGGATGAGCGTACCTCCCCCACTGCCACGTTTTCAAGTGCACATTTCTAAGTATGAAGTCTCATCTGCGGCTTTTTCTGCCTGTGGTGGTGTGTGGCATGCAGGGGCCTTGAGCTGTGTTCTGCTCCTGGTTCTGCCTTGAGTCACCTCTCAACATTGTTACCCTTCCCGATCTCAACAAGAACATTTTTCCACTCTCTGAAGAACTTGCTGTGTATGAAAGCAGCAGTATTTTATCTTACATCGATTTCATTAAGCTCTTTCCAGTTTATGTTTTAGTTTTCTTGAATTAATTTTAAACTGGTCATGATTGTTTGGGTTGTATATGATGTGCCAGTGCACAACAAACCAAAACAAGGAAGATTTAAATCAGTTCAAGAGGTTTATATGCAAAGATGGACAAACTTCAGTAAATCAGTATAGATTCACATGTTGGTATGACTTTATGTGTAAACTTAAAGTACGCTTTCCTGTGTACTTGAAATGACCAACAGAAAAGCTGGAGTTTTTTCACTTACTGAAAATTCTGCTAAGTATTTCAAAAAGTTGTTCACAGAGGTGACAGTGCATGCGGGCTTTGTAAGCACAGTGCAAGCAGAGCTAGTGTTGAACTAAGATACTGAGTCGAACAAAACAGTTCAAGTTGACCTTGCTTATGAGACAACAGAAAGTGTCTTAAGGAGAAATAATAATTATCAAAAAGTAAAGAATGGTTTAATTCAAAGGCTGTTTAACCTCTGACAGCTCTGGCAAACATTAATGGAGCCCTACCTTAATTCTGTTTGTCGATTGCCTCAACAAGGGGTACTTTTAGAATGCGGTTGGATGTTATATCTGAGGATATTTATCAGCAAAGGGAATGGAAGAAGCATACGTCTCAATCATTTTTACATAAGTAATTTAATGGCAAAGTGAAGTCATGCAATCATATCTTTGTAAATGCTAAAAATACCGACTAAAGATGGTTTAAGAGTATCATAACTTTCTGTGCCTTTCTTTGCCCAGTTCTCTGTATTCAGCTTAACTCATGCAAGCGGGGAAGTTGTGTCATCCAAAAGAAGTTTGGAAAACCCAACCCCAGGCAATGCTAAACCTCTGACACGAGAGCCTGGGAGAACAGCTCTGGGTTTTGGTCCTGCGCTCGGTGACTTTGACCCGCTTGATGGGTCAGATCAGGTCTGTCTGCAAGCAAGAGTTCTGTATCGCATGACCTTTGCATAGAAAGCTGGGGGATGGCTTTTACCTTCTCCATTTATAGTTTTCAGTTTGCAGAGGCGTGATCATAACTGGGGCCTAACAGGATCTTAAAATTCAGCTTTACTAGTTAATCTTTTAATTTGTGTGTACTCAACTCTGGCCACAGTCATTGGGGGAGTTTTACAAGCTCTCAAATCCATACAAAAAGAAGTCATCAATGTTGGGATTCAGGTATAGTTCCCAGTTATATCAGACCTAAAAATGATGGTGGTTTAGGGGTAGAAGAGACTCTTTCCTGCCTCTCTTTGTCCAGCTGAATATTGTATTTAGATTTCAACAGGGTACGCTACTCCCCTGTGGTTGATGAAGTCTTTGTTTTCTACATCTCATCTGTGCTATGAGAAGATCTGTTGGATGTGCTCTTGCTGTTGATTGTATTTTTTCCAACGGTAGATGGCAATAGCCATTCATTTGTAAAACACGAGAGTGGCGCTCACTGCATTGCAGAATTTAATGTGCAAGTAGGATCATTCCTGGGTAGGAATTTAAGTGAAACTATTTGTAAAAACTTCTTTTTTCAAGTACAGCAAACTGCCATTAAACAGAAATCTTGGCAATTTAAATAAGTCCAGCTCAAGGCAAGAATTTTGAAAGGTGCTATTTAAGTGTTACAGGAAGGTACTATAATGATTTGTCATGCCTATGTAAAAAGATATTTATAAATGCATTTTTCAATATACATTCTAGGTAAACTCAAGTGATTAGGAAATGTTGGTTAACACTTGATTTTTGTTCTTTTTCAAGCTTGCTCAAAACGGTAGTAGTTTTCAGTTTATATTTGGTTGAGAAGCTAGTTAAAACGTATCTTTACACAAATTAAAGAATTTTATTTCCTGTCTATAAACTTTAGGATTCACCTTGACAAATTAGTTTGACACCTTGACCCCATTGAAAAAAAGTGCCAGAGATCAGCATTTGCAGATCTTTGATTTTACTTTTTCTTCTAAAGATGCATTGTATAATTTGAAAGTAAATGCACAAATGTTAGCCGTTCTAGTATACAGCAATATGTCGTGGGATAAATTGCTTTCCACATTTCTCATTTATTTAAATAAATCTACTGTTTGCTTTTGTGGAATATATACTTTGTTTCCCAAAAGCGAACGTGGGATTTATGTGAGTGAGGAAGGTAATCATCTCTAACAAAGTTATAACCGAGTCACAAGACTTTTGGGAATTTTACAGCTGCAAACTAAAGTTCTCATGTATTATCATAGTGTTCTGTTTTGCAACGATAACGAGTTTAAAGGCTAGTATTTCTCTGTTTTTATTGAAAAGATAATCAGACTTCTGTACATTAATGATGGAATATTGGCAGCTACGATAATTTCATAGAAAACATTTTAGTGCTGCAATTAGTATTTTAATAAGGTTGTTTCTTATGACTGTATTGCTATTATCTGAATGGTACAGTTGGGCATTTCACTGTGCTCTGTGGGGGACAAAATAAGGCAGAAAGGATAGAAGCCGTCTGAAACGAAGTGATGAAGGGGGCTTGGTCCCAAGACTGCTACTGACTCCAGATGTGCCCTTCCGAGCTTCTTGGATTCTTCGTCTGTAAAATGGTGACACCGATACTGACCTCCTTTTGCGGCTATGGATGAGAAGTGCTAAGCAGCAGCATCCTCTTCTCCTTTTGCCCGGGGCAATAGACCCATAGAGCTGTATTGTTTCCTGAGAGGCCACGCTCTTCATGCATAAAACTGTCTTCTAGGTCGCAAACTCTCAGGATCAGGAAAATTTACCAAGTCTGCATGCTTAAACCTTTTCTCTCTGGTTCGGCCTCTGAGCTTCCAAAAGAGCAGAATTCCATCACTTCTTTCATCACTCTAATATTCCTTTAAACAACTGTATCATGGGATCTATTGTACTTAGCTGTAGTACGTCTACCGCACAGTCCATGTTTTTCATCACAGGAAGCAGCTTGAACTGCTTATAACACATGGAGTATACATTTGTCTTGTTTTAGAACAGCTTTATATCGTTCAGCTGGCTTTACAGCCTCTTCTGTGTCTAAAGATAAATATGTTTAAGTACAATCCTGAAGTTTTTATCTTCTGCATCATCAGCCTGCACTTTAGTTACCATTTCATATTACGCTCCTCCAGGCAGCTTTGAACAACCTTAGCTTGACAATTAGGGGAGTGAACTGGCAAAACTGCTAATTTCTCTCCCTTTCCTTTCACTCTTATCTCCTGTTCTCTAAGGTACACGTCTTTATCTACATGTTTCCAAGAAGGTGTTCAATTAATAACTCAGACAAGTCAGAGCTGATAGGATCTTTTCATGTATTAATTTAACTCTTCCTTTCAAACAGAGTGCCAGAAAATCACTGTTTTCATGTTTTCTCTATTTATTCTGGCTGGACCTTTTATTGAAGTTGCATGCTGTAGTCCTCTGATTCTGCTCCCAAGAAATTATCGGGGATTACAGTAGTGGCCTTACAGGTAACGGGCGTTCTCACTGATGCGTTGACTAGCATTTTTCTTCTGTATTAATGTTGATTTTAGATTGGTTTTATTTATAGCAAAAAAGTAATCCCGCAGACTTGGCCATGCAGGATATAGAAATATTAGGTGTTTTGTTACTCGGCTTCTTGTGTGCGTTTGGTTTTTTTTCTGACCACAAGAATGATGCAACAGAGCTGATGAGTACAAGAAATTAATTTTCAGTGAAGACAATCTCAAGACTTGTTCAAAGGCAGAGGTTTATTGGTCTGTACGTGCTAGTCATTTAGCAGTCACAGAGAGCAATCTTTAAAAGCCCCCTATTCTTTCATTACACATGAACCACAATATGTTTAGTTTCCATTGGTGTTGGTCTTGCATCAGCTTTAAACTTGCAGAAAGAGCTAAGCTGAATTGATATTATAAAAAATCCTCTTGACTCTTGTCTACAGTTATATCTGGTGCCAAGAAGAATCTACATCATTGTCAATGTAATCTGGGAGATACAGAAAACCCACAGTCATTCTTGGCTAGAACTGGAGATGAGGACACCAATCTCCACAGAACAGCAGGTCATTTAGTGAACATGAAATTAATTAATTTCACTGAGAAAACAGGTAACCAGTGAGCTAAATCATGAAGTTCTGTATTGAAAAAAATCTTTAAAACCCGTCTCGGAGAGCCTTTTTTTGTTGTTTTATTGGAGGTGAAGATAATGATTCTTTACTGGTGTTTTTAATTCCAAAATATTACTGATCAAGTACTTTACAGATTTCTATTCCTATGGCTTATAAATCAGTGTTCCAATTGCTTCTGGAGAGAGCAGGAACCATGAATTTGAAACTATCAAAATGGATGGCAAATCCTGGTAAATGGCAAGTGGACTCTTGCTCCTGATTTCCTTGTGGAAGCACAAGAACCTTTCAGTCAACAATTTGCCTGAAATAAACAAAATAATTCGAAGGTAATGTTATCTAGTACAGCAATTCTTATGCAGTACAGAAAAAATTTACCCATTAATCAGCTTTTCAAAATCATCCATTTTTCTACCAAGTTGATTTTTCATTCTCCAATCAGAGGACTTTCCATACTGATTTTTCTCTTGGAAAAGTAATTTTTAATGTCACAAACTTGTATTACCAAGACAAAAAGTTGGTTTATATCCAGTGAGGATCATAAACACATGTGGTCTAAGAGTTAAATTGCTGATTCTGTGATTAATATTGACCATTGTTTCAGTTGTCAATCTATTTCCTGGAAATCTTTTGAGTATAAAGTCCAAATTTATTAAGCTTTGGGATACTGCAGTTCTGGAATACGTCCAGCATTTGGCTTCTATTTTCAAGTTTATCTCAGTAGTACCACTGAAGCAGATGACAGGTGAAGCTGCAGGTGACTTGCTGGCTTGCAAGCCTGATGTGTCACAGGGCTTGGCTGCAGCGTGGTAATGTTAAATTTATTTAAAATACAGTTTAGTCTTGTAGTATAAGCCAGTTCATATTATGTTTTAAGTGTGTTTCTCAACGGTAAGTTCTGGCCAAATGTTTCAGATAGTTCAGGAACACAGTTTAAGGAAAAAACTATTGCAAGAAAGAACAATACTGAAAAAGGTGAAAGTCTACCTTCTTGAAGCCAAGTTCTACTAAATTTTTTTTTTTTAAAGTATAGTGAGAGCTTCAAGTGTTTTCCATCTTAATGCTTGTGCAAGGTAAAATGTGCCTTTTAAATGAACTCTTTCTAATAAATAAGAGGTATGTATGTTCATTGGTTGAAGACTTGGGAACCAAATTTGAAATCCAGAGGAGGTGTTACTGAATGCTCGTTGGTAGAAAGACAGATCTTGGGCTGTCTACAGATTCCTGAGGACCACGGACTGCTTGACAAAGAAGAATACATATTGACAGCATTCCTTAAAGGCATACTTCAAGGACAAATCTGAAACATTTCTATAGGGTGTAGCCATCAATCACCAGAAGGATGTTCTTGTACACCGAGTACAACACAGTATAGCTTTCCAGTGACCTTAACGCACTAGCCAACATAGGAGCTGCTATAGTAATTACAGATTACATTAAGTATCAAGTAAAAGCCAACAGCCAACTACTCGGCAAACCTTTTATGCATTATTAAAACCATATCCTTCCCAGAAGATTCAAGCTAATAAAATTGAATTTGATAATGCAATCGGTAAAAAGTAGGTTAAAAAAAAAATTCTCCTTTGTTGATAATGTCCCAAGAAATCCTGTGTTTTATATAATGCCTAATATACATAAACACGGAAATAATCCCTCAGGTATATTAACAGTTTCGGTTGCACATTCTCTGAGACTGCCTGGAATTTTCTATATTTATAATTTATTAAGAAATAATTGTTATATATCAAGTGTGCATTGCGCTTAGATTAAAGACAGCAGTTAACCAATATTTCAGTGATTAAAATACAGAAAATTTTAGAAAGTATGAAATCAGAAGGATTGTTTTTACATACTGAGAAGCTAGTTCTCCTTCCTGAGCAACTGGCTGGGATGGTTTGTTATGGGCCCTGAAAAATAAAAAATATTGGAGATCTGCCATGAAAAAGGAGGAGGGAACAAACACTTTGCATGTAAGGAGACCAATGATCACTGCTAACCTTTTTAATAAATCACTTCTGTTTGGATATATCCTATATTTGGTCACCTTAAAGGAACCCTAGTGGACCTGACTTTCAGACCAAAAGTTTCTGAAAACTTGGCATTTTGAGGGATTGTCAGAATAAGATTTTTTTTTCTGTCTTGGCCAAGACAGTATATTTTGTTAGACAGTAGAACCAGGGTTACCTGCGTCTGAGAACGGACACTGTACAGCAGCTGCTTTTGTGAGGTTACTGGTCAGTCTTTGATTTCATAAGACTCTTAAAGTTTTAAAACAAGGTATATGCTATTCCCATATACCATATACAAAATTTAGAAAAAAGTTAATATTGAACAATACTCTACAGCTAGATTAGTGTTCTGTTTCTGTGAGCCTAAAGAGTCCAAGACCCGGCTGTAAAGCTGTCAGCAAATGAGTTGAGTCTGCACCGAACATCTAGAACATGGCTCAAAGCAGAACGTGCTGCAGATTCTCTGAGTAGGTGGTAAAACAATCAAAATAAATAAGGCCAGGATAAATCAGTTTCATCACAATGTATTTTACACACAGAACACCGTAGCTGCAAGAATCTAGCTCTTCAACCATTAGCTGTTATAGTGGTACGAGAGCCTAGCCCCAGCCATGCCTAAATGAGGACCTACATGCTTACTTTTTCGTCAGTTCTCCCAAACTGGTAAGAAATGTCGCAACTTTGTGCATTACATTCCAGCTACTACCTAAAGCAAGAAGTACTGTCTGGTCTGTTCCTGTTGAAGAGCATGGAAATACTGGTTCCAGTAGGAGTTAACTGTGAGTTTGTCATCCTTCATCTAGGCAGTTTGTTAGCCACTCCAGATCTGGATATAGTCTTAGCTATGACTTTTGAATCAGAGTTGCCCTAATAAATTCTATTTTTACTTTTTAAAAGTCAGATTGCTTATTTGAAAACCAAAACGTAGGTTCCTATTTTTTGAAAAACAAAACCAAACCAAACCTCTTCCCCCTGGCCTGAATCTTTATTGTTTGCTGTCTCAGAAAAGTTGCCTGAAGCAGAAAATGGATCAAGGAGTAGTACTACAGCACGCCAAAGTCAGCCCTTGTCCAGGGCAATAGTTGGATGTATGCCTGCTGAAACTGGGGCTGAATTTGGTCCTCTACCTTCGCGGTGGGAGCAGAGATTCTGTTTCAGTACTTCAGAGACGCCCCAGAAAACGTTGTAATTGATGTTTTCCACTCATTTTCTTTTTCTTTGCTGGTTCTGTATTTTGGTTGAGTCGCGTTTCCCCAGCTTTCAGATGTGTGCTTGAACGCTGGAAAAACTCACTCTCATGCATAATGAAAGAGGAGAAGTTACAGAGGAGGAATTTATTGGCTAGAGTCTCCCTTCCTGCTCTATAT
>NW_009619782.1:9946-17517 GCF_000690535.1 Cariama cristata
TCTTGCTCTACAAGCTCCCACAGCAAGTGAGTGGTAGAGCCAAGAATAGAACGCCACTTCTCTGACGCCCAGTCCAGTGTCTTAACCCCTGCCTCCCGTGAGAAATTTTGTTTCGGTTTTCTGTACAGTGCAAAGATAAGATCATACTTTATTTTGGTGCATGAATTGATCTCTGGGGTGAATGAATAAGGTTGGAAAATAGCCAGAGAATAACACAATGTAAATAGTGAAACATGAGGAGGATATATATATAACATTACAGCTTCACAGACCGCTATGTGTCTAGGTAGAATTAATTAAAAATTATATGAAGTATTTGAGTTCTTTCAAGTTTGTTTTGAGCATACAAGGTCTTCTTCAGAGAGAAAGCAGGATTTCTTTTGCTCAGCTGGATTTTCTTTGAGAGTGGCCAAAGGAAGTGTTCTTTTGCCTGTAACGTAGAGGTGCTTTTCCTCTCTGGTAGTACTTGCTTTGTCGGGGATAATAGCAGGTGTTGTGTTGCCTGTTCGGACATAGCAAAGGAATTTGGAAAAAGATGGAGCTAGCGTGGGTTGACTAATGCATTCTAACTGCAAAGCATTGCTGTTATTATGGATTGAGTATAATAAGGAGTAGCATGTGTAAACTTAGCATGGGGATGTTAATATGAAATGCTTAACTGCATCCAGTATTCACAAGTGATAAAGACGAGAGTGGTCCCTAGAAGTGCTGACTCAGCACCCCCGACTTCTGAAACAGCCACTCCTCTAAGTTTGGTTAAGAAAAGCGTACCCTTTCCCAAATATCCAGCTGCACTCAGCTGATAGGGGCACTCGTATTGTCCTTTGCTTTGGTGTCTACCAAACCCTCCATGAGATTCACGACTGCTGCTGTGCTATGTTAGCCAGCTCCTTTTCAGGATTTCTCCTCCAGAAAGACTTTGAGATTTGACAAATAGAAAGGAGATTGCTGTAAAATGATAAGAAAGAGGTCACAGTAGCCTTCTGTCCATGTTCTTTAGCCTTGCTCGCTGCTTCTATACAAGCATTTACAATACAGACTGCTTAAATGCATTTGAAAATGACCCGACATTATTTTAGGTACCTAGCGGTGTGGATGCACAAAGAAGTTGCTGGGGATAAGGCGAAGCACGACCTTACAGCACCACGGGGACAGAGGGATCTTTCTCCACTGATGGCAAAATAACACAATTGCTTGCTCACTGGCTAGAAATGGTTGGGAATTTTTTGACAGTGCTTTACACTCGGGAACACTTTATTTCTCACCACGGAAACATTTTGTGGGAACATGCCAGCTTCAGTGAAACTTCTGTAATAAAAAGTTTGTTTTCAGGCTAGAACCTGGAAGGAGCATGCTCTAACCCTGATCTGCCTGTCTGAGAAGAGGTATTTAACCCCCGAAGTCTTCACATTCCAGGAGAGACCTAATTCTGGCTTACGATGTTGTTAGAGCACTCTTTTCCTGTGCTTTTGTAAAAACAAACCAAAAAAAACCCAAACAACAAACAAATTCCACTTCTAAGTTCATCTTGTTGCAATCGGGAATGCTTCTGAAATTTTGAAATGATTTCTGGGATGGGAAAAATTATTTTTGTTCTCTTTCAACTTTGCACCTCACCACTCTGTCATAAACTTTGCATCAGAGATTTTACTCTTGACGAATGAGCTCTCAGCCATAAAGACGACTGTGAGCTAGGCTTAAGGACTTTCCTGAAAAATGAAAACCAAAAGGCTAAACCACAGTTACCTTAGGAAATAGGAAGAAGGAGAAAAATGAGATCTTTGCTCTCCTGCCTCTTCTAGAGGGTTTTGTCATTCATTCTTCAGCCAGGTTCTCCTGCTGCAGGCACTGGCTGCTCTTGCTCCAACACGAGCCGCCGACAGAGCATTGCTGCGTTACCAGGGAGGATCTGCTGGGGTGCTGAGCTGGCCCTGGGCTGCAGCACCTCAAGGGACTGGCAGGCCATGCTCTGGTGGCTCTGCTGCAATGGATCCCTTCAGGAACGCCATCCCCCCTGCTCCGTCTAAGGGAAGCCACAATTTGACTCGACTCTTCACCTTCATGGGCTTTTTAGGTTACCACTGTTAGAAATGCCAACTACCTTGTAAAGTAAACAAATGGAAATTTCATCTGTTGTACCTTCTGAAACCTGATGTCTATTGTTATTTACTGCTTGCTGTAGTTGTGGCTGGTTTTTTTTTTTTGGTCATCTGTGTGACAATTGAAAGGAAAGGGCTGAATTTTAACCTCAGATAAGTGCGAGATGACTACTGTTTATGCTCTGCCTTCTTCCAGGCAGCAGATGCCAAGAGGCTGCTCCTCTAGGCTGCAGAGCTGTCAGAGAACTCGTGGTGATATCTTTACATGGGGTTGTATCAAAGTGAAAAATTTAAATCTTACAACTCACAATGCAGTCTACACATCCCCCTCTGGGAAGACGCTGGGGAAAAAACAGTTGACCGGCTGTTGGGTGTGCTATTAGAGTGTGCTCGTAATATGGTGCTGAGTGCAGAACGGAAGAAACAGTATAGAAAAGCAAATGGGAATATTTCAGAAAATTTTCCGAAGACATTTTGAAAAACGACTACTTGGTAGCCAAAGCATCCTGATACTGCACTTACTGACTCTCATCTAGAACAGCGGGGCTTTAATATATGTTAGATTTAAGTGTGATTGAAATCTTTTGGGATTCCATATCTAGCAGCATGTTCTGAGCAATGGTATCCGTACTTATGTCCTAAGCAGAAGTAGCAGCATATAACATACAAGGGAGTAATTCCTATCTGATGTGGAAGGAATTGAACACACTCAACTTCTGTCAGCTGTAAGTGCCGTCTGCATATGCCCTGTATTGATAGAAGGTGTTGGTCGATAAGTGCTTTCGTACAAGCCTCAACAAATTGAAATAGCAGTGCTCTAATGATATCTTCCTTCTTGATGTTGCTTTGAAATAGCTATCAAATCAACTATGAATGCAGTCGTATAAAGTTTGTCAGTGCATTGATGCTTTAATACTAATGAGTCCTATGCAAAAAGTCATTGAAAACACCTTTCAAACAAAACAGGTGTGGTTTGTCTCAGGCAGTATGGAAGTCTTAAACAAAATTCCTAGTGAGAGACTGCGACAAACCAGAATATTTGCTGGGCATTGGAGGGCAAACAAAGCAAAAAAAAAAATCACAGTTTTTCTGAATTATTTTAGCGAGTATCTCAAATTTGCTTCTGACAAACTGTTTATTTCATTTTTAATTTGAATAAATTGAAAATATTTGTCATTTCTAGGGAGGTTTTACTCAGTCTTTGAACTTTGAACCTGGTCATTTTAATTCAGCAGGGACTGGAGGATGGGGTTCTTTGTTTTGGTACATGCTATAACTAGCCATCATTTTCGGTTCATTGCTTTCATAACTTTTGTTCTTTATGTGATGCTGTTTGCATCTCAGCTACAGCAGGCATCAAATAAGATGTTTAATTAAAAATGTTATCGGAGGTCCAATTTAAGAACAAAGATCACGTGCTATCAGAGATCCAATACTTTGATACCACAATAATAGGTACCTTAGAAATAGTCAGATGGGTTAGGTTAGATAGTAATTTATTTTAGCTTGTTTCCTTTTCCTTAGGATTCATTCCAGATACCATAACGTTCTAGAAGTTTTAAGAAGAAACAGTAATTTTGAAAGTGAAAAGTAAAAGGCTTCCAGTTTAAACAAAACTGATCAAAAAATTATGGAAGTAGAAAAATGAGACCTTTAGAATATCTGTGACCAAAAGCATAATAAACATTGACTGGGAGCATAATCCTAAACGCTAACATAAAGCCATTTGTTGTAACAAACATTTAGTCTAATTTAATCTTTGAATGTATTACTGCCAGAAAGAATAGAATTTACAGGCTTTAATGTGTTGGTAACTCTTCAAATTCTGCTTTAACTATTGATGCTGATAGTGTCTCCCACCGAAAAGACCATTTTAATTATCATTGTCATCCATCTCAGTGAAGTCTATGCATGTGTATTATTTACAGATCATTCTTTAAATTACTAAATAAGTTGTACACTGAGACGGGAACAAGAGATAAAACCATGCTCCGTCACCGTCAGAGCACAACAACGGTGTGCGAATTTGAGCTCTTGCGAGTGCCGAGCTTGTGGTAAGATAGAAGAAAGCGAAGGCAGTGTTAGTTCGTTGCGTGGCAGTGCATCTGCACAGCCAGCGCTCAGATCTCACAAGGCATTAATCAGCTGTGAAAAGATGCAAGAATCCCCTACTTCTAACATAGCCCATGGCAGTTAATGGAACGGGGCGATGTGTTTTTACCTGTTTACTTTTGGTTTACTTCTGAATTACTTTGATTTTAGATTAAGTAATCTAAATGTCTGTTTGGTGGAGAACAGTATTTTTTTTGTATTCTTTTGCACTTAGAAATTATTCTAACAGCTCTTCCGGCTAATAAATCATAACTAAGTTCGTTTCTAATGCATTTGAAGTATCAGCCAGTATGTGCAGAATGTTATCAGTTCTCATGTGTTACAGATAGGGGAGGCAGAAAAGTAGTTTTAAAATGGTGTCGAGCTACTGCAAAGATTTTCCATTTGCTTCTCAGCCATTGCCTTTGTGCAATCTCAGGGCGATTGTGCATTTAAGAGGTGGGGGGTACAGTCTGCCAGGAAGGACGCTCCGCAAAGCTTCCTTTGACACCAATGGAACCCAAAAAGCTCTTAACTGGGAAAAGCCCTGTGATTCTCCCAGACAGACAATGGAACAGAAGTCTGACTCCTGCTTACCAACCCCAGCCATCTTTCTCCAAAAACACTTTAAATGACTTTCCATTTTTTCTTACCACAAATTGGCTTTGAAAACACAGCAGGAGGAATGCAAATAAACGTCTAAAAGAGTCAGTCTAATCGGATGTACAGTTCTCAGAACTTCATTACTCTTTGTTATCTGAAAAACTGCAAATAAGGAAGCCAATGCTGGCAGGGCAGAGACACATCGTCACAATGCAAATTTTGTGTTGGAAGAGATATTTGTGAATGTTAACGGAAAGCCTGGGATTCAAAATTTGGTACCTGGGTTCAGTCTTGTGAATGAACACTGTTTTTAGAGATGAACTCAACTGCAAAAATCCTTATTTTCCATGTAAATGGACATCTTGTTTAAATTCAGAGGCAAAAAACCCTGGGGTTAAGTGTAAGACCCACAGTTCAATTTGCATGTTGAGTAATTCAGACTGTAATAAAAGCTTTGTCATGTTAAGGTTAGGTCTTTCCTGTGGCTGTTCAAGTGGGCTCTAAAGACTTTTTAACATGTTGCAGGATATTAAGGGAGGAAGGTTTGACCTACATCCATTTTTTTCAGACCCGCTTCTGCAGGTTTCATCACACTTCCCATGTCTCGCACGTGGGACATTGCTGAGGGCAGGATAGGTGCCCAATTGCCTACATACAATTTCATCAGGAAAGGTATATGATTTATTGCCCTGTAAAGGGTTTTGACATGAAGCCTGTGAAAAGCACTATATAAATGCCAATACAATATAAAACGTCACACAAATACTTTACTCATTAATTCTGACCCTATGCTTTTGTACTGGAGAGAAATGGGAGTGAAATATGAATGTGTTCCTTATGCTTTAAAGGGAAAAACGGGTTAGTGGATTTTATAAAGGCTGATGTGTTAACCTGCCTCTGTGGTTCCTTTAAAGACAAGCAGAAAGAAGCCCACTCTTTGCCTGGTAGTAAGGCCGTGAGTGAAAGCAGATAAAGCACCAGCAAAGGGAAACTCCACCTTCGTGATGGCAGCCCTCGATCATGATACTGCTCTCATGACACAACCAGATTATTTCTTTCTTTACTTCAGAATTTCATTTATTTCAGCACTACTAGCTGGAAGCCTTTCCGCCATCACCCCTTACGTTTCCCTCCCCTTATATTCTGTCATATTATCTTCTTTAAACAGCTTCATAACCAAAGCTTCCCCAGCCTTCGTGGCGTTGGACAAGGCTGTTTCAGAACAGGGCTTCAGCAAAAGAAAATGTGATTCAAGGGGAGCGTTTCACCGGCCCGGCAGAGCTGAGCCATGCGCGTTGCACCGCCTTCATTGTGTTACCCAAGGGGGATAACAGCTCCTCAAAGCCCAGATCTCACCAATCCCCAGCTCCTTCCTACTGGGAAGCCACTGGGGGAGGCCAGGGAAGAAGGGGAAGGTCACGGGAGATACCAGAAAACCCCCTTTCACCTGCTGCAGGTATTTTCTAGCCTTGCCCAGTTCGGTTTGCATAATGGGAGCCAGCCTGGCCCAGTTGGTCCAAATCACAAAACTCTCCTGTCTCATCTGCTGAGGTTTTTTTCCCTCACCTGCTGACCCACCTGCGCGGTGGGGCCTCAGGCTTTTTTAAACCTTCATATATCAGCTTTAACTATTGCTGAGTACCGAGTAAAATTTACTCCATTCCTTTATTTTTATCTTGGGTTGCTTTTCAAATTCCTTCCCTCTTCTGTGTTTCTCCGTGTTTTTGATTATTTCTATTTTCGCTTTTAATAGGATGTTCGCTTTCTGCTGATCTCTGCTGACATTTTTCTCTTTTGATTTGTAGTACTATTAATTTCCCTCTGTTCAATGTTTTGTCTACATCCAGAACATGTTTGTTTTTCTCTAGTGGCCTGTAATTACTTTCCCCCTCCTTCTCTTTAATTTTTCCAATTACCTCTCCACTGATGCTCCTTTAAGAGCAAGACGTATTGGGGGGGACCTCTTGAGGATATGACTTTTTTGGCCAGAAGTGCTTTAAGTCTTGGAAAAGAGCTTGGATTGAGGATATTGATTGCGCGCCTCTTTGGTAAATTGGTAAATGAGTTTTTTGGTTGCGGTTAGTTAATTTGTGAGTCCTGTTGCATATTCAGGGCCAGTCCTGCATTGCCACCTTCTTGCGGGACTGGGGGTCAGAGGCAAGCCAACCCTGCTGTGGCACCTTAAAACAGAGACCTCCAGCTCTTGGGCTTGGTGGAGCTGCTCTCCGGTTCGGGTGAGCGACGGACGGATGCTGAGACTAAGGGGCCAATGCAAAGTAACCCAGGAAACCCGCGACGAAATAGAAAATCAGGCTGAGTTCTCTGGTGCCCCCATTTTACACACTGACCTCCACCCCACTCCTTCAGTCTCGCCTCTAGCCTCTTCGTCTTTCTCTGGTTTTCTTTCAGTCTCTGTGTTGTGGAAATCCAAGCCCATCCTACAGGCAGAAACAGGACCTACTTCATAGCTGATCTTGTGGACCATTTTCACAGGGAAATATTTCTGAAGGAGTCTTTAGCATGGCTTACTGGTATTCTGTACTTGTCTCTCGACCCACGAATGCGTTTCATTCCTCCCAGCCCCGGTGTTTTCAGTGGCGCTTTTACCAGGGACAGGATGATTCCCAAGCCTGTTGGAAATTCAGAGCGAGCTTTTCTTCCTGGCAGGCACCTGTGCCCGACAGTAGGCGTATGGCTCGTCCAAACCCACTTTCGCCTTATTTCCTTCCTCGCTCCTGACAGTTGTCAGCGTGGGGTATCCACCCGCGCTCTCACCCG
>NW_009619783.1:0-304 GCF_000690535.1 Cariama cristata
CTCCGGAGCATCGCAGGCGGGCTCGGCTCTGGAGGGGGCTCTGGTGCTCTGCAAAGGTGGGAGGGTGGAGGGGACAGGGCTGGCTCCCGGGGTCCCCGTTGGGGACCTCAGCAGCAGCGGGGAGTCCCAAAGGGCCTCAGCACCCATCCTGCGCGGTGGCTGTGAACACATCAGGGACAAGGAAGAGTGTGAGTGTGTGAGCGTGTCCCCTCATCCCCACGTCCCTGCCCTCCTGGCTCTGCCATGCCCCCAGACATCCCCCTGACTCAGAGGGGCCACTGCACCCCCTGGCCCTGTCCCCCAG
>NW_009619783.1:397-1119 GCF_000690535.1 Cariama cristata
CAAGCAGCCCTGTCCCCCCTTGCAAGGTGCCGGCGTTCCCAGCCCCGGGGAGGGGACGGGAGGGAACGGGGCGCGCTGGCTTTGCAGCACCCACCGAAAGCGGTGACGCATCTCTGCCTTGCAGCGCAGCCATGAGCGCGGGTTCGATTGAGCAAGAGCCGTCGCGCAAGCTGGCCTGCTGCGGGGTGCCCCTCATCACCGAGGACATGCAGTCCCTGGCCATCCGCACCCTCTCGGGCACCGACATCAGCAAGCACTACGACCTCATCCGTGAGCTCGGCAAGGGCACCTATGGCAAGGTGGACCTGGTGTCCCACAAAAGCACAGGTGAGGGGAGCGAGGGGGGGACGTGGGGGACACGGTCGCGCTGGGAGCAGGGTGCCTGGCATGTCCCAACCGTGCCCCGGGCTCACGCCCATTCCCTGCCTACTGCAGGCACCAAGATGGCCCTGAAGTTCGTCAACAAGAGCAAGACGAAGCTGAAGAACTTCCTGCGGGAGTTCAGCATCACCAACACGCTCTCCTCCAGCCCCTTCATCATCAAGGTCTTCGACGTGGTCTTCGAGACTGAGGACTGCTACGTCTTCGCTCAGGAGTATGCCCCCGGCGGGGACCTCTTCGACATCATCCCGCCGCAGGTTGGACCCCCCTCGCCCCTCCCGTGGGAGACTTTTTGGGGTGTGGGGATGTCAGGGCTCGATATACCCAGGCCGATGCGCACA
>NW_009619783.1:1146-1377 GCF_000690535.1 Cariama cristata
GGGAGGGGGCCCCGTGCGCGGGGATCGAGCATCCCTGTAAGGGTCGGCCCCAACCACAAGCACCTACAAACAAGTCTGGGACCCATCACCCCTCCCCTGGGTGGCCTTAGACCCATCATCCATCCCTAGGGTGGCCTTGGACCCATCACCCATCCCTTGGGTGGCCTTGGACCCATCACCCATCCCTTGGGTGGCCTGAGACCCGTCATCCATCCCTAGGGTGGCCTTGGA
>NW_009619783.1:1526-2086 GCF_000690535.1 Cariama cristata
CGCGGGTGGGGCCCCCCGGGGAGCTGGTGAAGCGCTGCGTGCAGCAGCTGGGCCTGGCCCTCGACTACATGCACAGCAAGAGCCTGGTGCACCGGGACATCAAACCGGAGAACGTCCTGCTCTTCGACCGTGACTGCCGCCGCGTCAAACTGGCCGACTTCGGCATGACCCGCAAGGTGGGCTGCCGGGTCAAGCGCATCAGCGGCACCATCCCTTACACGGCGCCCGAGGTCTGCCAAGCCGGGCGGGCAGAGGGCTTTGCCGTGGACACCAGCATCGACGTCTGGGCTTTTGGGGTGCTCATCTTCTGCGTCCTCACCGGTAACTTCCCTTGGGAGGCGGCGGCGGCTTCCGACGCCTTCTTCGAGGAGTTTGTGCGGTGGCAGAAGGGGAGTGCCCTGCGCATGTTCCAGCGCCTGCTGGCCCTCGACCCGGAGAAGCGTTGTCCGGTCAAGGAGGTCTTCTACTTCATCAAGTGTGACCTGATGGCCGAAGTGCGGCGCCGACCCTCCTACCGCTCCCGCAAGCATGCCGGGGACAAGCTCCCGGCCGGTCCCCAT
>NW_009619783.1:2277-2490 GCF_000690535.1 Cariama cristata
CCCCAGGCCAGCCCCCCTTCCTGCCCCCCCCTGCCTTGGGGACAGGGATTGGGGGTGTTGCTCATGGCAGTGGGACGAGCCAGGACCAGGCTCTGGGTCTCCCAAAGCAAAAAAAACAAAGAAAAGGAACACAAACGAAGAGGAAAAGGACAAAACTGGTTGCGCTCCGTAGCACCAAGGATGCTGATTCCCCCCGGCCCCTGCCTGGGTGAG
>NW_009619784.1:0-11285 GCF_000690535.1 Cariama cristata
TTTGCCAGCCGTAGCGCTCATGCCAAAAGAGCTGTGCTAAGCAAATTTTGTCTGAGGTAAGTAAAACGCATTACCATTCTGTTCAAGTATGTCTGTGTTGATTCACACAAAGCATGCACTGTAATTTTATGTGGGTGGCTCTTTGTTGGATATTTTGTCGGATAATGTAATATCTCATAGCTTCTGTTAATCTGGCAATATATCACTAGTAATAGGAGTTAATGAAGGCTCCGCCTTGGTTGTCTGTCTCCTTCAGTCTTCTGTGTGGCGAAATTCCGTATTTCAGCTTTTGTCTTCCTCCTGTGATCACAATGATTCGTAAGACCAGCAGCCTCCAAGGGACTCTTATTTCATTAATTTATTAAAAATTTACATTAGCTATTTAGAAATCTACTTTAATGTACTGAATTGAATTATTAACTTTTAAAACTGCATTCCCATGTCTGTTACAGAATAGAACTTCACACTGAATTTTTTACTCTGTTGTCACTGATGATATTGAGGAAGGTCCTACTGGTATTTAACTTTGTCTGAAAGTGCACGATGGTGATTGCAGTAATTTTTCTTGTTGAAGAAAACTCAGTGACAGCCACAAAAGTAGTATTTTGCAAGGGAAAACATATTAAATCTTTTCCTATCAAACAGCTCTTAGTTTTATTTTACCTGTTTTAAATGGACTCAGAGGAAATTGAGAGGAGAAATGTTTGATATTTTATATTTTCATAATCATATTAAAAATAGCCATTTCTCAGAATATGTCCTTGAATAAATATAATGCAGTAAAAAATAAGTTTGATGAAAAGACACAGTACCAGAGATTAGATCTGAAAAAAAAAATCATTATCTGAGATCATTACTGTGAATTTTGTTGGCCAACCACGAGAAAATATCTTGCAACACAAAACACAGAGTAAGAAACAATTGTGTATTTTTTTCCACTGCCTATGTGATATGGAATGTTCAGTGAGTTGCTTTTTCCATCTTTACTAATCAAGCTTCTGTGAAACTGAGAAAAGCCTTGAAGAGAAACAAATCCTCAGGTTTCCAACTGTGCATTAAATATTGGCACTTTAACTCCCACAGAAGAGACATCTGGTTAGTACAAAGGAAGCACAAGGAGCTGGTGGAACCTGCTGTGAATTACCACCTCAAAATCAGCTTATCCACAGTGAGGGAGGATGAATTCAACCTAAAAGTATTTTAGGAAGAGATTCCATATTACAGAAGAATAAATAAACTCATTAAAATAAGCAAAAGAAGAGTGAGAAGCGATTGAGTCACCTTGCACATGAAGGTACGCATCAGAGGAGGGAGTAGGAGTGTCTGAATTTGAAGATAGTATGCCTGTGTGTGCCTGTGGTGGGCTGACCCAGGCTGGATGCCACGTGCCCCCTAAAGCTGCTCTGTCACTGCCCTCCTCCTCAGCTGGGCAGGGGAGAGAAAATATAACAAAAGCCTCGAGGGTTGAGATAAGGACAGGGAGAGATCACTCACGAATTGCGGTCACAGGCAAAACAGACTCCACTTGGGGAAATTAGTTTAATTTATTACCAATCAAATCAGAGCAGGATAAGAAGAAATAAAATCAAATCTTAAAAGTCCTTCCCCCCACCCCTCCCTTCTTCCTGAGCTCAACTTCACTCCCAATTTCTCTCCCTCCTCCCCGCCAGCGGCGCAGGAGAACGGGGAACAGGGGTTGGGGTCAGTTCATCACCAGCTGTCTTTCCTGCTCCTTCCTCCTCAGGGGGAGGACTCCTCACCCTCTGCCCCTGCTCCAGCCTGGGGTCTCTCCCACAGCAGACAGCCCTCCACGGACTTCTCCAACGTGAGTCCTTCCCACATGCTGTAGTCCTTTATAAATGGCTCCAGCATGGGTCCCTCCCTGGGCTGCAGGTGGGGATCTGCTCTAGCGTGGGCCTCCGTGGGCTGCCGGGGGACAGCCGGCCTCACCGTGGGCTGCACCAGGGGCTGGGGGGACTCTCTGCTCCGGGCCTGCAGCACCTCCTCCTCCTGCTGCACCCACCTGGGGGGCTGCGGGGCTGCTCCTACCACACATTCTCACTCCTCTCTCCAACTGCAGTTGCACAGGTGTTTTTTTCCCCTTCTTAACTCTTTTCTCCCAGAGATGCTACCCCTGTTGCTGAGTGGCTTGGGCTTGGCCAGTGGCGGGTCCATCTTGCAGCCACCTGGTGTTGGCTCTGTTGGACACAGGGGAAGCTTCTAGCAGGTTCTTACAGGAGCCACCTCTGTAGCCCCCTGATACCAAAACCTTGCCACGCAAACCCAATACAGTGCCCCATGGATGTAAAAAGAGCTGGGGCTGAAGTCCTGAACAGGAGCACCTTTCAGCTGTGCTTTGTTCTTGGCATGTAGGTGCTGCCATTCAGCTTCTCAAACACCCAGTGAAGGAGCAGTCCGGCCTCCCTGTCTCCTGGAGCAGCACAGGTGCCGAAGGGAGCTCGTTGCAAACAAGATTCCTGCTCCCACCGTGCCTCTCAAAACTGACAGACAACTACTTGAGAATAGTACAACTTCGCCCTGAGTGAAGCCATATTCTTATAGAGTCCTCTGGGTTTAGTTTTTTTAAGAGGTTTATGATTTTACAACAGGCTTTTGTATATCCATATATCTGATTTTCTTCTTTTATCATAACAATTATATACAAAAGCTTGTCAACAAAATATTGTTGAATTGGAAGGAGAGGGATGTGAACTGTTACCACTAGAATGTTATCTGCTATTTGTAGAAGTGCTTAGTTTTTAGAGGCTTAATATGCGATGAGATATAAACTTGAGGTGCTGAATCTGAGAGCTTGAATTCAGCTGCCTAAAGACATGTCCTTGTACATACTGCTGGTGACTTCCGAAGAACCTAGAGATGTTAGCTCTGACTCCAGAAGGAAAGGGACTTCAATATGTGGGAAATACTCCTTAAGAGAGAAACAAAATTTTGAACTTAAAGGGAAACTGAATCATGAAAAATGTCTACAAAATTACAACTTATGAACTTTTTGTTAGCTAACTTTAAGGAGAAATACCTTCATGTCAGTCATGACATTCTGTACGGCTGTGTTTAGAGAGAATGCTGTTGTATCCTTGGTCATGATGTGCCTCCTTCTGAGGCTGAAACACTCTACCATACTATCGAGTGCACAGGCGGAAGTTTTTTCAATACCTTTTCCACCATTCTCTGAATCTTTTCCAGCTCTGTTGTGTCATTTCTGAGACAGAGTCACCAGACTTACAGCACTCAAAATACAGCCCAGGGTATCTGTGTGCCCCAGACAGATACGGTGGAATTAACAATGTTCTTCATTTTGATCTTCTGTGTATTGAATGGACAATCATCTCTGTGTCTGTAACCTTCAGGGGGACATATCCCCAAATTTCATAGCTCTCCATGGAAGATCCCAGCTGTATTCCATTCATCCAAACGTTCTCACTATCTAGATCCACAGGGTTTTCCTCAGTCTTTCCTCTCTGTTCACGATACAGAGAGATTCCTTATTCCCCTCTAATGCTGTCTTTTGATTTCCTTAGCCACACCGGTGACTGTCTCCTGAAAATCCTTCATCCCTCTAACTGGGTCTCTTACCAGGTGCTATCTCCATTCTACCTATTTTAACCCCTTCTGAACTTAATCATATGATGCGTAGCACTTAGTGCCTGTTGGGCAGCAAGGTCATTATGAGACGGGAAAATAAATACTCTTTAGAGGTTAGTTTAAAGTGTAGATTGACATCTGCAGAGGTAGTTGTAACACACAAGGTGCAAGAGGTGACAACGTAGTACCCTCTAGAGGGCTCTGGCATAAGGACAGTTGATTACTTTGAAATAATCCACATACCATTTACTATCAGCATCATCTCTCTTTCTAGGTGATATGTGTAGTCCAAGTGTCTAAACCAAAGAAACAGAAATCAGCATTACTAGAATCTCATTCTTCCTGTTGTGTGTTACTGGAAGTATTTGTGTAGCAGAAAGTCTAACAAGTCCGCCAAGCCTAGTTCATGCATGCGCAGTGCAAACAAATACAGACTTCAGTTTGGTGTAGGTCAAGTATTTCTATTTCCCTGAATGGTTTCCAAGTGTTTGCATGGCAACGTGACCTGTACTTCTGGAAATTAATTTCGCATCTGTTCTCTCGTTCCACGCCATTCTGCGTCGATCTCTTCTACCTGTAATCAATGGAGCCAGCTCCTCTTCCCCCCCCTCCCCGTTCTTTGGCGGTGCATTCGCCACCAGAGGCCACTCCCCGAGCACACAGCCCTGCCTCAGCACTTAACCCTGCAAGTGCCGGTACAAGTGAAATACACCCTTCACTTCTGCAGCCTCAGGGTAATTTTGGCCCCTCGTTTGCCCGGGATACTCTGCTAGCCTTTGGAGCTCGGACCACTGTGTGCATGTTTTTAGAGCTTAGCTTCACCATAGACATTCTGTCTTGGCGGGGTCATGACGGAGCCTTCTCCAAACTGCTGTATGAGCTGAACCTGCCTCAGGGGAGAGCTACGGGGAGACTGGCGTGCTGGGCAGACACTAGTATTTTGTGTTCCTTTCCAGGTTTTCCACTGCTGGGTTTATTTGTGAGCTGCACAGCCTATAGTTGACTTCTGTTCTGTGTTGTCTAGGTGGTGGCTGTACAACCGACTTTCACATGAGTCTGAGGAATTCAGATGGTAACTTCTCATTAAAATTAATAAAGCTGTGGTTTGCGATCTGCCTACTTTGGCAGCCCTCTCTCCTCTAAAATATCATGCAGAAATTCCTGAGATTCCTCAAACATGCACAAGAGACTACTTTGAAAGGCCTAGGACAATACAGTTCATTTCCTTTGATCTCTGAATTTGTTAGTCTCCAGAAGGTAAAGTTATTTTTTTTCAACTAAGTCTCTGGAAATGGGTTTTACCCATGAGAGTGGGCTGCAATGAAACAAGCTACTGTTTGTTTTCATGAACAAGGTTGCCCCATCACTGGAGAAAGCTATACTATAATTTCTTTGAAATAATGACTATAGAAAAGCATATAAAAAAGCTGGACAGCAGCAAATGCAACTCCCAAAAGACAGCTAATAACAAGAGAGTGCTTTCTGATTATTTGTTGAGTTGCTCCGAGCTGTTGCAGCAGCCAAGCAATCAAATTTTTTGCAAACTTTAGTCAGGAATGTTTTTAAGTAACAGTTGGATGTGGCTGAAAGAGTTTATGTTAATTTTCTTCAGAGTACAGATCTTCCTGTATCCAAAAGTAAACATTCCAGGTACTTTCACATGTACTTCATTTGTAACAGGTATAAGGCAAATATTGCTGTTAGTATTAACATTTTATGGAGGAGAACTTTGTAAAGATCCTTTAAATTATATTTCCTTTTACCTTCTTTTGCTTGTCTGTTCAAAAACAGATCCCTAGTTTGCACGTTTCCAGTTTAAACCGATGAGTGTCAGTTAAGTTTATGTGAATCACAAATTGAAACATCCCTTTCATTTTGCGATCGTTCCTGTCTCTTTGTGTCAGGCCTGGGTGAGCACTCATTTGATGCCAACTTCATTTGCATTCATCTAGTGCTGAGATTCTGCAGCCTGTTCTGGGCTGATATTCAACTGCTATGGAGTCTTAGAGCTCAGCTCCACAAGAGTGTCTGGCACAATATTAAAAAAGAAAGGCACAGCTTGGGATGCTCCCAAGAAGAGTCTGATCTGCCCTGAATGCTCAGAAATTGTGCTTTAACTCTAAATTTCATTATCAACTATTGTAATGTATCATCAACTTTTCTACCTGGAGGCATGTGTTGGCATGGCTTTGTATTTCTTTTTAAGTGTTTACACCTGCAGAATGGAAGAAAACCTACACACAGGATTCTGGTTGCATTAGACAGAAATGAAGTTTTATTAGAGACATTTTCCTGATACAGAACAACCCAAGTAACAAAGAGGTTGAATCTGTAAAGCAAGTAGCTCAAGTGCCAAGGATTGCAGCCACAAAGCATCCCGGGCAGAAGCAGCACATAGTAGGCATGGCAGGTGGGCAGGCAGCCCGTTTGAGTAGCTCTGGCAGGCCTTCTGTGATAGATGGCATCAGCAATGCTGAGGGACTGTTAAGAGCATCTGTCTTTCCTTGGGAGCATGGGGAATGGAGAGGATTTGAGCCAATTTCTGTTTGAAAGGTCTTGCACTGTAGGATCCTCCGTGTATATTCTTAGTCAAAAGATTTTCTTCCGTACCCTGTTTAGAAATAAAGAAAGCATTCATTTCTTCAGTACTGGCACTGAATCTCTGAGGCACCTGTATCTACCAGACAGAAAAGAAGCTTGAATATGTGGTAGGTGACCATCAAAAAACCAAAAGCATAAAGGAAAACTTCAGCATGGTACAAACCGAGCGGTATTTATGAGGTTCTGCAAAGAATGAGAGAGATGAACAAAAACAGCTGGGGTTTTAACTACATGATTAGCTCATGTCACCCACAAAATGGAATAGAAATTGAGTGTGTGTTTCTTAAGTGGAGTTGATGCTTTGCACACAAATAGGAAAGAATTGTTAATAAAAGTAAAGCTAATTCCAGTAATTTTAGTTTATCCTCGGTACTGTTTACCTCCAGAAGAATATGTTGATCCAGTGTATAAATTAGTAAGGATGGGACTGAGAGAACAGTGTGCCCATACAACAGTTCTCACCTTGGCTTTCACCACCACTCCTGCAGGACTGAGACTGGGAAGATGAAGAGTAGGAGTGGGAACTGCTGACGCCTCCTGACATCCTTCCTCCTCCTCCTCCTCCTCCTCCTCCAACAACACTACTGCATCCACCACCGCTTCCCCCTCCTATTCCTCCCATTCCTCCTCCACCACTTCCTCCTCCCATTCCTCCTCCCATTCCACTGCTGGAGGAAATGCCACCACCACCTCCATATCCACCACTCATGCTACCACTTCCTCCTCCTCTTCCTCCTCCAGAAGAATAGCCACCACCTCCTATTCTACCACCTCCCATGCCTCCTCCCATGCCTCCTCCCATTCCTCCTCCCATTCCTCCTGCTGGGATTCTGCAAAGAGAGAGAAAGAAGGAGAAAAAAAATTAATCAAATGCATTTTTGATCTCAGAAGGAAATCTATCTACAGATACTGCACAGAAGCGTGCACTGCTCTTGTCTGTACTTCTCCTTTTTAGAACCTAGCAGAGATCAGCAAGACAATTGATGCAGTGCCAAAAATCAACCTGTCTTTCAATTTCAGCTTGAACACAAGAGTTTTTGCTTTTCCCACATTCTGCTCAGGTATTTCTTGCAAGATTTAGCATTGCTGCTTTATCAGTGTATGGTGACACTGCACTCCAAATTGGAAAAGCAGAAAATGAAATTTTAGCTGTTCTTTCAGTTGCCACTTACAAGCATAAGGGAAACCAAAGTAGCTTGAACTTTCAGAGAATTGCACACTGAGATTTTATGAAGGTTTGGAAAACTATGGTCATTTTTCTGCTTACAGTCTTTTCCAAGGTGACTTCTGTCTGTTCAATTCCTGGCCTTTTCTGGAACCAGGGTAAGGGTAAGGCTCTTTACATGCGTTTCCCTGTCCAGCCCAAAAACAGTAGTTCAGAATTTCTGTATTATTTTTTCCTCACATGATTTATATTCTGAGCAGGTTTGCCAAGAAATGTGTAAGTGCCTCAGACCTGGGAGTTGATTGATCAAGATAGCTGAATTAGCCTCATTTCAGTACAAAATCTGTTTTGCAAATCTAGACTGTTAATTTCCTGGTTTTGTGACTAATCTGTCAACCCTGGCTTTCATAGAATATTTTGTTAGTTTACATACACAAGGTCTTGCTGCCCTTCCTCAAGCAGTGCCCGGTACTGAGCAATCTCCTGTTCCAGGCGGGTCTTGATGCCCAGCAGCATCTTGTACTCTTCATTCTGACTCTCCATCTCGCAGCGGATGCTGGCCAGCTCCTCCTCCAAGGGAGTGATCATTGCCTGGATCTGCTGCAGCTGCATGCTGTAGCGACGTTCTGTGTCTTCCAAGGTGGATTGCAAAGAGTCTACCTGCAAATGGAAAACAAAATACAGTGTTTATGGCAATGTGGCAGGTTTAACTCATTTTTGTGAAAAATTGGACATCTTCACAAACCAGAAAAAAACATATCTTTGAATATAAGTAATCCAGTATCCCATTCTCTACAGATGGAGTACTTTCTAGGTGTAACCATTCTTTCGTTCTAGTGACACATACACCCTGTGTCACAGGTGAAGCAGAAGCAAACACCTTTACTCACCATGCTGATTTGCGACTGCAGCTCAATTTCCAGGCTTTGATATTCACGCCTGAGCTCAGAGATCTGTTGGTTACTTGATTGTATCTCCTGGCCACTGGAGTGGACTTGTTGATTAACTTCTTCCATCTGAAAAAGTCACATACAAAATTGAGGCATTTTTGATAATAAGAAAACATTGTGGGGTTATCATAAAAGCATTGAGAAAACAATTAATAAGAATAAAGAAGGAGGTAATGTAGACTGGCTGTGTATATTTCCCACACGCCACTCAGCTAACTGCCTCTGTGTAATTCACCTTGCTGCTGGAACACAGAGATTCTACAGGCTTTACCACATAACCTTAATACTCCAGAACTGACCTGTTACAGTAAACTCTTTAAGGTGATTTGAAGTTAATATCGCTTAAACAATACATGATAAGGTGCCTTTGCTCTGCTGGATGTAAATAGGTCCAGTTCTTTGTGAAAGATTTAATAACGAAAGAAACCCTGTGTTTTACCTTGGTTTCATACCAGCTTTCCACCTCTCTCCGGTTGTTCTCAATAAGCCGTTCGTATTCGGAACGCATTTCATTTAATTTTTCCATCAAATTAATGCCAGGAGTAGCATTGACCTCCACATTGACATCACCACTAGATTGTGTTTGCAGTCCTTTCATTTCCTGGGGGGGGGAAACAAACACAAAAAATCGCACCAGGTTCTCAAAGCGTGAAGGTAAGGAGAAATGTCGTAGTTTCAAATAAAGGAAAGGAAAGGGACACAAATCCTCACGCAGCCATATTGCTCCTGCAAAGGGGCCCTCATCCGCCCTTCTCATGAAAGGGAACAATTCTGCCATTCCTAAGCCAAACTTTCCAGTGGACACTAGCCAGGCACCACATACACATTGACCCTGACATTTTCGCCTCAGGATCATAAGGAATTCTATGCAGCGTGCTCTTTGTGAAAATCCTTTTATGTATTTTTCTTCTCAATGGGGAATACCATTGCAAATAGTATAAATATTTTCTTTTGACTCCTCCTTATATTCTGTCCAATTTTCCTTCCATGAGTTCAGGAGCAAACTTGTACTTTGTACTGAAAGCCATTCATTTCCCTCATCTCATTTTGCCACATTGACCTAGGTGTCTTGTTACATGGGTTGCAGGCAGCTATGGGTGCTACATACTCCTGAAAATCAAAGCCAGATTGTGTCAAGTTGGGTGATCAAAGTCAGTGGCCAAAATCTGGTTACTGCAAGTGGAAGAAATCCACAGGAATTCTCTGAGTGTTGAGTTTTCATTAGTTATTATTTTAAAGTGTGGAAAAACTTACCTCTTCATGGTTCCTCTTAAGATAGATCAATTCCTCTTTTAGGGATTCAAACTGTGTCTCCAAGTCAGATCTGGATAGAGTCAGTTGATCCAGAAGTGGACGTAATCCATTAATATCACTTGCCACACTCTGGTGGAGAGTGTATTCAGTTTCATATCTAAATGACAGACAAAAAAGATAGTAAAAGTGCTGCCAGATCTCTTTGTTTGTTATCTTGAGTAGAAACAGCTCCCATCGGTACATTCTTGGTCTTTAATCCCATTGCTCAGTTCTTAAAAGAAAGGACCTAGTTCTCTTTCCATCTCCGATAGGTTTGTTTGATTTCAGCAGAATTCCTCTCTGTGAGATTTATATGATGATGATTATGCTTATAAATCTACATCCAAGGATGTAGAAAATTAAAATGTAGTCCTCTAAACGGCACTCTTCAATAACTTGTCTGGAGAAAAATTGTAATGACAGACTAACACAAAATCATCTCAGAATGCTCTTCCCAACAATTACATGCTCTGTCATTGGAGCCAAGATGTTATAGCATCTCCAAAGATAAATTGGCAATATGAACTCATAGGGGTTAAAGGGGGGAGGCAAGATGGAATGAGGCAGGAAGGGAAAGACTCACTTCAGTCTGAAGTCATCCACAGTCATTCTGGTGTTGTCAATGTCAAGAAGGATCTTGTTAAGGTCCACATTTGCACCAACAATCTGAAAGGGAGAGGGCAGATGTTATTCGGTCAGTTGTCTTTTCAGTGACATACAGATAAAGGGAAGAAATACCTGTGCAGAAATACATTTCAGAATATCTTTATGGTAATGTCAAGCCTGACTAGTGGTGCAGGAGCTATATATAGAGAGAAGAGTTTATTGCTTTCAGTTAAAATAAAGTGTCTTTGCTGACAATTTGGGTTTACAAATATCCATTAAAAATGTAGTACCTCTTGGAAAGAATAACTACATAAACTCAGTTACCATTGCATTTGTCAACAATCATATTCCTGTAGGAGATATGGGACTGTTAAATGGCTGAGGGTTAGAATTAGACTAATATTCTCAAAAAGATGCAATTAATATGACCACTAGTAGCACAACATAAGCAAGCAGTGATAGTATCTCCTGTTCAAGAGAGTGAGGAACAAACAAGAGCACAGCATTGAAGGGACCACCCATAATGGGTGCCCTAGTAATGGTCTGCCACTGCACCAGACAGTGCTACCGGCGCCAAATACAATTGTGCCAGAATAGACATATCACCCTCGGCCGAGAACAACTGGTAGTCAGGCTTTGCCACCACACCAGTCTGCTTCCTGGCTAAAACACTGGAGGGAATGCATTGCCCCAAATAGGGACGTTGTGCTGCAGGAGGCAAGTGACGTTCTAATGAGAATCTGTTCAAAGTTAGTCAAACGACATCATACCTGGTTTTGCAGTTCTTCAATTGTTCTGTAATATTGGCTGTAGTCCCTGGTCGAAGTGGGACCTTGATTTTTATACCACTCCCTGATCAGTTGTTCAAGACGAGTGTTTTCGTCCTCCAAGTGTCGCACTTTATCCAAGTAAGAAGCCAGGCGATCATTAAGGTTCTGCATGGTCAACTTTTCATTTGTGGAGAGCAAGCCGGCATCTTCACCAAACCCCACTCCACCAAAACTACCTCCACCATAGCCACCACCACCAAAGCCACCACCGCTACCAAAGCTGCCACCCCCAAAGCA
>NW_009619784.1:11316-33690 GCF_000690535.1 Cariama cristata
CCACTACCCCCGAAGCCACTAAATCCACCTCCACTATATCCACCACCACCAAAACTACCTCCACCAAAGCCAGCTCCATAACCACCTCCCATTCCCCCAAAACCACCTCCACCTGATCCAAATACTCCTCCCATACTTCCACAGCCCATTCCTCCTCCATAACTACCACCACTCATTCTTCCACCATAGCTACTGCGGCTAATCCTTCCGCAACTGCCACTGCTAAAGCCTCCTCCATAGTTGCTCCTGGAAACTCCTCCACCAAAGCTTCTCCCAGAAAAGCCTCCGCTTCCTCCAGAAGAGGTGTATTTTCTAGTGGACACTGAGGAGTATCCACCAGACTTGCGTACTCCACAGCTGCCACCCCCTCCACCACCACCACCACCACTACCACCACCTCCACTGCTAATTCTAGTGGAACTAGTCGAAGACTTAGTGCCACAGCTCATAGTGACAGCAGGTAGGAGTCTAACCACAATCCCAAATTTAGGTGCACAGCCTGATAAGATTCAGGACTGCAAATTTTCATCCTCAGCTCTCTCTATTTATACTTTTGACAGTGGGTGTCACCATCAGGGTGTTTCCTTCTCCCAGGGCATTTACATTTGTTTGTGCCAAGAATAATTTGCTGAACAATATTTTTGTGCTGATATCTCAGGCAATCTAGCCCACTGCTGGGTTTATGGTATTTATTTAAGGCCGAACACTTAATTTCTTTAGGGTGGCATTCTTTTCATTTAGCTTTTTCTGGAATAGGTACTCTTTTGCCTCATGCAGCCTGGATCTGCTTTACGATGGAAAACCCACTTTATACAGGCTCCTGTTGAAGCTAATGTTGAGATAACGTGTACCTGATGGAACTACACAGAGAGAATTTTTGTTCTCAGTTCTTCCCTAAAAGAAAGAAGATGGAGCCCAGATCTCTCTTGTTAGACTGCGTATTTATTTGTTCCATTCTTAATCTACTTCTCAGATTTTTGTAGCTGCCGCTGTCAAAGACTGTTGTTCTCTTTTGCTCTTTCATATTTTGTGCATTTAAGATCTTCTACACTGCTTATATTCTTTTTCTCACTATATGTGATAGTGCAAGAGTTTTATTAATAGGACTGTATAACTTGTATATTTAGATTGCCCGACTTACACCCTTCCGTCACTTAGAGAGCATATTTATTTATATGCGAAGTCTATTTCAAGCGATGCAGTGGGATTCTTATTTAAAAATCAAAATCCTTCCTTTGTGAAGAAAGTGATAGCACAGCACACTAGATAGCTGAGTCCTAGAATTCCAAGAGAAAAAAAAGATTGGATTTTTTTCACTGAAGAGCTGTTGATCTAAAATAGTAGGAAGGTTAAGGATACTTTGTATTATATTGTATTGTATTGTATTGTATTATAAAGTCAATTGTGGCACAATTAGAAGCTGTATTAATGCAGACAATGACCTATTAAGTACTGTGTGGGAAGACCTTTTATGATTTAATATAAAACTGCTCATTCTGTCTGTTGTTACTGTGTCATATATTACAGGTGATGGAATAATTATATATACTGCTCTTAATGCAGAGATCCTTAAGAGTCTAAAATAGTATCCTGAGAGAAAGACTGAAAGGCTTTTTACACAAATCGGTTGAAATCAGACTGTTGAGACCACAAAAGAAATTACGACCAACTTCAGTCTTGCACTGATCCCCAGAAGTTTACCCAAGATGGACTTGTAAATGGTTTTCATCCGCAATTGTTAGATTTGATGCTAAAGCAGAGGATCTGAAGACAGAATTGCACGTTTCTGAAAAATCTGTAAGAAGAATCTGAGTTTGGGCAAACAGTGCTGGCTGACTCTTTGATTCCAGATGACTATCATCTGCAAAAATACGCTCAGGTTATAATGTTTCATGTTTGTCCTGGGTGAAAACTAAATATTCTGGTTCAAATACAGAATCTCATTTCCTCAGCATCCACTTAGCTCATAAAAGTACTGCAGGCTTTTATGAGACATTTACATCTTTTTTTTTTAATACAGTAGAGACTTCATTCATGCAAACAGCCAGTCCCTACCGCTTAATTGCAAACAACAGCAAAACCATCAGCATTTGTGGTCTTGCTGTAGATGGACCCCAAATTGTTACAGTTTGCTCTGAAGAAAGTGTACATGTTTCCAGTGACAGTGGTTTTCTGTGTTACTGAAACATCTTCATTGCTTTTCCTCCTCTCTGTTTGGTTACTGATCCTCTGATGACTGTAAGGTATTTAGGAAATGTAGCAATCTCCCCCTAAACCTCAGGTGCAGGAAACAACGCAGGGCACATCTGAGGAACTGTCCTTTGTTGTCTGCTGCCCTTCCTTCTCTCAGCTGCTTCAAAAAGAGCTCTTGTAGGTGGCAATGCAGTGCAGTCCTTGCTTTCCAAAGGCCACTTTGGTTTGGAAGTTGATCGTATGTTGCTGCTGGTTTTTACACTCTGCTATCAGTCTCCATGTGCATGATTCTTTTACAAACTGTATCTCTGCCTCTTCACTTCTAGGCTTTTTTATGTTAAATTAAGGATTATTTAACATTTTCTGATTGAATCCATTGTCCTGTCCTTTGCACTGTGCTTTTGCCAGCATTGCTTTATTGCTGCTTATGCAATCTCTTTCAAAAGCTCTGTGATTTTATCTTGCTATTTGATATACTCAATGGCTCAAAGATGATGAAAGATTTCCAGGAGCTTGGTGATGTGATAATTTCTCCTTGATTCACAGCTGGAGGATGGTAGTGTCACCTCAGCAGCGTAAACACAGTTTCTGGGCTTCTGCATGTTCTGTTATTGGTGCTGAAAGATGTAGTTTACTATATGCAAAATGTTTTTTCTTTTTAGTGTTGTTTTGCCTTTCTGTCTGGGTAATCTCGTTTTGGTCAAGGGGGGCCCTTTTTCACAAATTTCACTATGGTAAGTAAAATGGATTATCACATTCAAATTTCCATCAGTGATCGTGGTGATCTTCCTTATAGATGCTTTTCATAGACAAGCTAGAACAATCTATGGGTTTGTTAGTGATAGCGAGCAAAAAATTCTCTGGAATTATTAAAACAAGGGTAAAAACATTTGACAAAAGAGTCTCTTAATCTGTTTATGTACTTTCTGAGAACCTACATTGTTTCCTATTTTATTTATAGGTTGTCTTTTTCTGTATGTACTTGTTCACAGCAGGGACTTGTCCATACTGGAAGGTTCTTCTGATAAGGGCATATCTTTTTGCACGTTTGGAAAATACTTTAAAAAAGAAAGCAGTGAAAGAAAAGAAAGAGTCAAGCTGTTGTAGTGTGGAGAACTTTAGATAGCCTCAACATTTCATTTTAGTTCTATATTATTACCACTACTTATATATAAAGGAGGAACACAAATAAAAGGTTTTGCCTTTAAATCTTTGGTAGCTTTTAAGTCATATGCTCACAGGATGTTCCTTTTTGTCTTTAGTGTTGCTATTATTTCATTTTTGTTACTAGTTCAATCTTAGTGCTTTTTATAGAAATCCTGCTGGCTATTACAATATGCTGTATTCTTAACAGCTGAAAATTTTCCCTTGTGATTGATATTTTATTTCTTTCACAGTCACTGTGTTCTCAAAAATGTAGTATGTCTCTTTGGACGGTAATACTAAGGTACTTGAAAAATACAGGTGAACTATGAGTACTTTATCCTCTTGTAAATTTGCATACATTGAATTCCTCTCTGGCATATTTTAATTTGTTGGTTATTAAATACTTAACTGTGCAAATATTTACAAACCAGAGAAGATCCATTCTGTGGACAAGAATTTTTCCTTTCTGGGCTTATTTAAAGAGCCTTCAGAAATTTTTGTTTTGTGATGCTTTCCGCTACTGTGTTATATGGATGATGTAAAGTTTATAATTTACCGAACAACCTAAAAGGAAGTGGCAATTTTAGGACCTTTTTTATCTTTTTCCTATATATGATGCACAGTTTAATCGTTAATGTTTTTGTGTTGATACAGCATCCAGTATGCTATATAACATTGCTGTTTCCAAATCAGAGCAAAATAAGGACGTTTATTACCACAGCTACCAGCATTACTCAGCCTGCAGAGTATCTGAATGTTTTGACACAGTGTACTGCTTCTTGTTAAGCTCAGCACATGCCACATTTCAAGTACAGCCGACATTCTTTCACTCTCTCTCTGTTATTGTTTTCCTTTTAATCAGGCCTCCGTGATATATATCAAAGTGACTGCCTAGCATCAGAATGAAGACAAACTCTGTGAGCCGCCCGTGCTGCTGTATATTTTAGCAAAACTGCGAGACTTTTACAATAGGCTGGAGCTGCTGCATTCAAAACAGACCTGGAGAAAATGTATTCTCACTTTTGTGTCTGTGCACCGAAAAATTAAAACATTTCCCCTTAATTCAGTGTCATTCTGATGCCATGCCTCAGGCAACTGCTAGAGTTTATTCTCTTGATCTATTTAATAATCTCTTCCCATCGCTCTTACCAGAAGTTTTTGTAAGAAGAGAGGATCTGTTTTCACCTAGGATTCTGTGCTCGCTCTTCATTCCTACTTCATCTCATAACGTTCTAGTGAAATCACAATAATTACTAAATAAGTTTGTATTAGACCCAGCAAAGGCACCAAGGACTCTTAAGGCAGCAGTGACCTTGCCTGTGAAGTTTAAAACCTCTAGCACTCTCCTAGCGCACACTTTTGTGCAGGATAACTTTTTTGTCATTTGGATGTGACAGCCGTGGGTCGAGGCTTTTGTGCCCTACAGCCGACAGGCAGTTTACAGGCTGGTAATTACTGCCCATCAGCTGCCCGTTATCATTTCTATCACTTTCTGAGCCAGAATCAGAGTTGTCCCTTCTGTGATTATCCCAGTCTCCTACCGCATGAAGTCCATTTGATTGGAATGGTTTATTTGTTGGTACCAAAATGGAACAGCATTTTTCGTATTGCTTATAACAGCTGGAGGGCACGATAAGAGCATCTGCCAACGAGGCCTCCTGCCTCTGTCTAGAGCTGAGGTGCCTCAGCCCCTTTGGGATGAGCAGGCTCAGATCCCCTCCAGGCTGCGGGCATCTACAGCTGTTCTGTCGCCTTAAGGGCTTTGGTCACTGCAGTCTCCTGCGAGATGGAGCACAGGGGTTTAAATCCCCGCCTGCAAAGACACTCCTCTGCATGTTGTACTTTCTGTTACTACAACTAATGTGTGGTATGAAAGGCATCTGCTCTTCCTGAGGTGTTTCAGAGGGAGGAAGGTCGTGCTGGCCTGGGGGAGGCATGCTGCTGGGCTGAGCTCTGCGGGGGATTCGCACACCTCGGGGGCAACCGGCGTGGTTTCTGCTGGGAAGGAGCTGGTGCTTGCTCCCCTTAGCCTCAGCCTGATCTGAGCAAGTGCAGAAGCAGCCTAGAGAACTTTTAGTCAAAAAGTAAGGTTTAGGGAATATAATAGTTCAAGGTGGTTAAATACCGGCTGAGCCAGGATTTGGGAATCAGAGCTTCAGACTTCAGCCAGTCTAAGTGTAGCTGAATCCTGTTTATGCCTTCTGCCTTTGAGGGTCTGGCCCCTGCTTGATTGTCCATATAAAGAATTATTATCACAAAAAACCCCAAACACTTTAAGGAAATGACTGCCTAAGCAACCTGTGTTACCCGCTCATAAAAGTGAAGAAAAACCACTAGGACATTCATGTTGAGATGGGTGGGCTCTAGAAAGATTTGCTACTGTCTTCTTCCACCCCAGCGGTGCAGTGAAGTGGCATGCTTTGCTGTACTAATTCTGTAGCCCACGAATATGAAAGTAGCCTGTGTAGCATGTGAGAATTCATAGGGCTGACGGTTAGTGCTAAACAAAAGAGAGATCAGCAGAATATATGTATAGGCAATTTTGAAATTACATCTATGCCTTCAAATGGACAAATTAATTTCTCTGGGAGTTCTGAAGCCAAACACACAGGAGCGTGTGTGCACATTTATTTTTGCCTAAGGTTGTTCTGAAGGTCTTGTTCTAACACGTACCACGATTTTCTTCTCAGAGCACTAATAGGAACACCAGATAAGTATCCGAATTGCAACATTTTGTGCTCATAAAATTAAAGCTTATTATGCTGATTAATGCCTAATAACATGCATGCAAATAAAAAGTGCGAGGTTCTCCTCACTTCTCTTAGTATTGCCGGAGTCCCATTTTAAGCATGCCCTAAACTTTGACACCTGACACTAGAGTATTTGTATTTCTTACTCCTGCTTTGCAATAATTTTAGTTTTCTAGCTCTGTTCCTCCACACAAGTTGTTTTCCATCATTGTGATTATTACTGCTCTCTCAGTAAGCAAATGATAGTGGCGATGTAGCTGCAGGTTTTTTATATACAAAATGCAAAAATGAAAGAATACTTAAACTGGCACCTTCTTCCAGGGTATGGTAAGAAACTATCTAAATTCATTCTTCTTTTTGTCTGTAATGAGCAATAATGCCATGATTAAGTAGGTATTTTGTAAAGTTTACTGGTGGTTTGTATTTATTTTGTCACATACTGTAATGTGTAGCAAATAAACTTTATTATGAGGCTGGTTTGCATTATAGATGCAAGCTCATCACAGGCAGGGAACATTATAAGAACACCTTGTTAAGAAAGGTACAGATTTTAGGTCAGGAAGAAGACAGTACGATCAATGTTGAGTAGTAAAAGTAGTAATAGTAGTATTATATTATTTATCCTAATTGCTCAGAAATTTTTACTTATTTCTGTGCGTGATTATAACCTATCAATGTAAGCATTTAAATCAGCAGCAGAATTGCATAGCATATGCCAACACCTGCTATTCTACTGTTTGGGTGTTTGTGCTGCAGCACTGGTTTCTCAGACTCGGTTCTGAACTGCCTCCTGGCCTTCAGGAGTCTCCTTCTGGAGTCTCCTTCCCACCCTTCAGGCTCTTCAAGATTCATTCTGCTTTGCTCTCACAAGGGCTTGTTTCAGTGGAATTTCTTCCACAAGGTTAGATACATAGATGCTAGATAATTAGATAACTGGCAGTAAAAATACTATAAGTAAGTTATGTTTTTGGAAAGAAGTGTGGGACCAAGGAGCAAGAGGTACCAGCAGTCCCCAGAGCTGCTGCGCTGGTGCAGAGCAGCAGGCTCCAGCAGAGACAGACTGATCCTCCAAGAAAATTGTGTCGAACCTCCTTAGTAGCCTCCTGGGTGTTGCTGTAAGGCCAGGGGTCAGGTGGATGGCCTGTAAATCACCCTCTAAAAGCCAGGAAGCATGCAGTCAGCAGAAACATTTTGAGATTAACCTGGCAGGCTCGTAGAGGAGGTGTGAGAAGCCGGGCTCCTGTATTGGGAGTATTCTTTAATTTGGGCTGTTAGTTTAGTAACCTGAATAGACAGGTCTAAGAAAGAATTGTCACAGCTTGCAAGAGGTGTAAAACTAGCAGAGCAGACAGGGAGGGGAGATTTAGGGGGTAGCTAGCAATATAGAAACAAGCATGATTTGATGCTGCAAGGGTTTTAAAAATGAAGTAACATGATTTTGCAATAGGAGGGAGATGGGGGTATCCTTGCAAACGTAATCAACACTGCCTCTTTGCATGTCAGGTCAGGGATATCAGTGCACACTTACGTATGAAGTAGTCCTTCATGAAGATTAGCCACTTCCTCAGGCCCCCCTAGAGACACTGGTCAGAAAAAAAAATTTCTTCCTAGATTTTTCTTCTTTTCACATTCTAATCACATTGGCTGAGAGCCTGGCATAAGGCAATGCAGTGAATCACTGGCACAGATGTGCCTGGAACTCGGGCGTTCAGGATTCCCGTTCCCACGGTCTCCCACTCAATCTGTGTTTCTCAACCTTCTCCAGTGGGTGATGCCTTCCTCAGGGTGAAAAAACAAAACCTGTGACTGTAAAACAGAGAGAGAAAAACTTGCAGTGGTGACACTCCTCTCTGGTTCCCTTTGTTAGTGTTTAAGCAGATGAGTTTAGCGGTGCAAGGGATAAAGAACGTATTAGTGAACGGGTGTCAGGTGAGAAGCCCTCTGAATTATTTTCCAGTGAAACTCCCCATATAGTTCGTTTCAGCAATTCAGCCCATAGAAGTTCTGGTTACGCAGACCCCACACTTTAGCTAGCCTCAACAGAAATGAAAAGCACCGTAAGGGATACAGCATGGGGGAGCGGGCAGAGAGAACCCTCTGGCCAATTTGCAGCTGTCCAGGGCATAAAGGAGGAAAACATGGCTATAATGGAAACAAAGGAAAAAGTTCAGTCCCTATCTTTTAGGGCATTCGCACCCTTATCATAGTGAGCAGTCCCTCTACTGTGTGATCTGTAGGCAACCCTTAAAATTGGTTTGGGAATCTTTTTTCTTGGGTATCTTTTTTTTCTCTCAACCTACCACTGGGTTTTGTAAAATCACATCCTCAATATGAGTAAGTTGCCAGTCTTCTTTGTAAAATGTATACCTGTCTGTACTTAGACATGAGAAATGCCCTGAAGTGGAAATACATAGAAGAAGCCAGGTATTGTACAGCTACCAGACAGCAAGGCATGGTTATCATCAGTAAAACTAGCCTGTGAATTCCTTCTTCTGTAAGACCATATGCGTGCAATTTGGCTCATACTTCAGATTTATGAATTTATTTTACAGTACAGATGACTACTGTCACAAAGTAGAGACATCCTATTACTGCACTTTTATCCACTTGTTATCCAGTGTGTACCCGAGCCGGTAGCACTCACTATGTGTTCGTTTTGGATAATTAATTCTATGTGAGTTGAGTTCTGCACTCAGGGATGTTTTGGTACCGGGAGTTGAAAATTTCCATCTTTAAATTCCATGATAAAAAAATTTCACAATGCATTTTAGTGACTCCTTAGGAAGAAGGTTTTTTTAAGAGACTTTCTAGGGAATAGTAAGTTCCTTAAACACACCTTCTTTTTCTCTGATAGAAGTTAATAGCAAAAACAAGTAGGTTTTTTGACTGCTAGTTTTCCCATACAGGGACCACCAGAGCATTGTGTGTAGTAGTGTATTCTTCAAAGTTTTGCCCAATCAGTCTTAAATGGTGAATATGTTGCTGCAAACTTTTGGGTCTTACACATAATCTGACATGTTATTGTGTATTCCACAGGTAGGGCTTGATATTTGTAACTGATTCAAACAAAAATGTCCGCTAAAGGAAATTTCTCCCAGACATGGCTTTCTGGTTGCATCAGAGAGAAGCAGAGATTTATTAGCATTTTTTTTTTTAGGTTTGTTTTTTTTTCTTTTTTTCCACAAGAATACCAATCATGGTAGAGATTAACTTAGTTAACAGTGATTAGGAACAGAAATTCAGATGGAAGAAGCAGGTAGGCCATCCAGAGAGTTCTGATGAGCCCTTGGAGTGAACAGCGTTGAGTAACTTGAACAAGTGTTTGCTCTTGCTCTTCGCAGAGGCATGGTCGGACATGCTAGGTATGGTCTTGCTTGGTCCAGAGGCCCACTGGGGAGGTCCTGCAGTGGAAGATGCTGGTTTTGCCAATCAATCCTCAGACTTTCTAAAACTCCCTGTTAAAAAATGAAGGGAAGCAAGAATTTATTTGAAAAAGTGTTACCTCATTCAGTATTTTTAATCTTCTTGTTACTTCATAATTATAGACTGTGCAGTTCTCAGTGGACTAGATTTTTCCCCAGAATTCTGGAAAGCTTAGAACAGTGTCAGACTTAATATTTGTATAAGCATGTGTATTTGCAGCTTTATCGGATTAAATACATGGACCTGCTTCTATTCTCAACTGTGTAAGTGTAAATCACTCTTTAAATTTAGAGTGACTGTGCCAGTATAAATCAAACACAGATGAACTTAGAATTTGTATTTCTGTGTGTATGGGTATTTGCAACAAATTTTTAAAAGTTAAAGATGGATGGCACATACTATATTTTAATCTTGCCTACCAAACTTTAGCATACGTAGGACTGCTGCAAGTCAGATAGGATGTATTATCAAAGGAGTGAATTTTTACGGAGCAGTTTGCAAAGCCTATTAATTTTTAAAAACTAGATCTCATCTACACCAAATCTTAACAAAAATTCTTAATCACTACACAAAACCTTCTGAATTTACTGCCTTTGATGTTGCCAGCATCAAGAGAGTCTGTGTAGTATTCTTACTTTCTATATTGATGGCTTTTGGTCTCTAGTCAATACTTTGATGACCAACTGTCAGTCTGTGCATGTCAAAACAGCATGTTTGTGAGATAGACTACATCTTTAACTCAGATTAATATCCCTGTTACTTCCTTGATAAGAAGGAATAAATGGAAGTCTCAAAGCAGGATCATTTTCCATCTTTTTTAAAAAAATCAGAAGTGGAAGAGAATCTTTCTAAAAATTATAACTTCCTGTTAATTTTCAACATTTTCAGGCATTTGTCTGAGACGCTGTCAGGACCTGGAGCCTTACCCAATCTCATTGTTTTTATGGCTTCAGACACTTCCTCCATCGTTGCTCCTCTCTCCAATGTTTTATTCCCTTCCAGGCAGAGCTTCATGTTTTCAGCACCTCCTGGAAACACAGCCATGAAATCAGCCATGGAAAAGACCTTTGGTCATTCCCCATCTTTTACTACTTTAGGATTTTGCGGCTAATACCCCTTGTATTTTAAATCTCTTGAGTGTTCCAACTATTTTACCCTGCTTTAACCATTTTTCCCCCTTAATACCAGGAACATTTCTAACATTCAGCTTCATTCCAAAACTACTGACTTCTCTAGTTCCCTGCGTGCTTTGGATTGGACATTATTTTTCCTTTTCCCCCTTCATTTCCTCTTTGTACGCATCCTCTGATACAACTCTTCATAACATCCTCTTCATTCGAGTCACTTGTGAAAATACTACTATGTTGCTATGTTACTGTACAAGAACAAATGTCGGAGTGGACTTAAAACACGATTGGGAAAAAAAATAGCAAAAATATCTCCAGATTTCCAAATAAAGAAGGAAGTTGTCATCCCCTTTCCTGCTATTCAGAGAGAAAAGTGAATGGGAGGATGTACTCTTTTATTCCAGTTTTTACCTTGGCTTTCACAAGAGTCATCAGACTGGGACTGGCAAGATGAAGCGTGGGAGAGGCAGGATTTTCCTCCTCCTCCTCCACCACTGCCACCTCCTCCACCTGAAGTTTTACCACAGGTTGCACCTTCTGTTCTTCTTCCACTCCCTCCTCCTCCACCTCCGGAGGAGGAAATTCTTCCATAGGATCCTCCAGTTCTTCCTCCACTGCTTCCTCCACCTGAGGACCAACTACTTCCTCCTCCACTACTTCCTCTTCCAGAAGACCAGCTAGTCCCTCCATGACCTCCTCCTCCTGAAGATCCACCACCAGCTCCTCCCTGTGAGATGCTGTAAGAAGAAAAGGGCATGCATGTATAAGATTTATAGCAACACGACCAGTGTCTGGCATCCTATCGGCTGTATCGAGGCCACTTTCTGACTCCCTCTGAGCTCCTCGTATGACTGAGAGTACTGTTGTGTGAAACATGATAGTAGAGAACTGGTTTTAAACTATGCTAATTAAGGACAAATTAACTGATCTGCACAGAAGAAGAAAAAAAAAATAGATAATGGATGGCTTTAAAAGTCTTTCAAAATATGTACCACGAGTATTTATAAAAGACAGTTATTTTCCTGCTTACCTTTCATTTTCATATATACCTGTACTCCCTGATTGTACTTAGGAGAAGAAATGGCAAATTATAGTTCTAAATACTTTTGTAAATGTTTTTGACCAGTTCATAGTAAGTGTAGAATACTACAGCTTCGTATGCTGCCAGCTAAGATTTAGATTCTGCTTGAATTCTTGTGATTGTAGTAAATATGTTGATGAGGAATCAGTTGCACTAGTTCCCAATACAAATATCGCTACTTTCATCTTCACCGGTTTGCGAAGATGACGTGTTACTTAATCTGAATGTAGGTACCTAATATCACGCTGCCCTTCCTCAAGCAGTGCCCGGTACTGAGCAATCTCCTGTTCCAGGCGGGTCTTGATGCCCAGCAGCATCTTGTACTCCTGGTTCTGACTCTCCATCTCGCAGCGGATGCTGGCCAGCTCCTCCTCCAAGGGAGTGATCATTGCCTGGATTTGCTGCAGCCGCATGCTGTAGCGACGTTCTGTGTCTTCCAAGTTGGATTGCAAAGAGTCTACCTGCAAATGGAAAACAAAATACAGTGTTTATGGCAATGTGGCACGTTATGAGAATGTGGCAGGATTAGATCATTCTTATGCCCAAAATGAGAAAAATCTTACATGGTGTCAGATGTGCCAAGCATCTCCATTAAATGGAGTGCTAGCTATAGCTGATCTCCTGTCATTCCAGCAACGCACGTCTTCGTTGCATATCAGAGGATCAGAAGCAATCGTTACCTACCATGCTGATTTGCGACTGCAGCTCAATTTCCAGGCTCTGATATTCACGTCTCAGCACAGAGATCTGTTGGTTGCTTGATTGTATCTCCTGGCCACTGGAGTGGACTTGCTGACTCACTTCCTCCATCTGAAAAATGAATACACAGGACCGGAGTTCCTGAGTTTTACTTACAATGTGAACATGTTAGTTTATCGTGGAAGCATCTGGCAACACAAGTTGAAGCAGGGCTGCTTGTAATATGGGGGCTGTTTAAACTTGATTGCGTGGCTCTGCCAGTGCAGTTTGAGCCCCCTTGTGATTTCCTTTATTTTAATCAAAGAGATTCTACCATTATATGCTAAAAGCAATGGATGTTGTCATTCAAAGTGTCATTCATCTACAGGAAGTTCTTACCAAAAGTTGGTATTGTTTTTCTTTTGTAATGTGAACATTCAAATTGTAGCCATTTACCTTGCTTTCATACCACCTTTCAACCTCTTCACGGTTTTTCTGAATAATATTTTCATATTCTTGTCTCATATCATTCAGTTTTTTCAGCAGATCCTCTCCTGGAGCAGCATTCACCTCCACATTCACATCACCGCTGGACTGTGTTTGCAGCGATTTAATTTCCTAGAGAGAAAACCCAGGCCCAAGGCAAATAAATGAAAATGATGAAATTACTTTGCGAAAAATTTTTGAAGTCAATTAATTTGCTCTGATGTCATAAACCATCCTGGATCCTTTCAACAGCATATATACGTATGTTGGGTTTTTTTTGTTGTTGCAATTATTTGGCCTTGACTTCCCAGTCGTTGAGAGGGACTGTGCTCAGAGCTGCCCTGGAACAGCCTGGGCCGAGCAGTCAGCCCATCTCAGGAGGCCCCTTGCCGAGCTGCCGCACATTAGGAGAGCAGGGGAGACTATTTAGTGCAGAGGATGTTACCTGCAAAACATCCCCACATTTCCGATAAGCGTTCTTGTTTTTCTCTGCAGTTTGCATTTCAACGAGCTGGCTCTTACCTCCTCATGGTTCTTCTTGAGGTCAATCATCTCCTCCTTTAGAGACTCAAATTGCATTTCCAGGTCAGACCTGCTCAGAGTCAGATTATCCAACAAGGGTCGCAAGCTGTTAATGTCAGCCTCCACATTCTGCCGGAGACCATACTCGGTCTCATACCTGCGCCAAGGACAGTGCGGAAAGGTCAGCTTGGGCCTTGCGTTCTCGGTCCTTCTCCTACTGACTTTATCTGTGAAAAAGTTCACGTATTCCAGTATCTCAGTGTCTGCTTCTGTGTCTATACTTCGCAGCACATAGCGTCTCTCCACCAGCAGAATTACGAAATCAGCAGCCAGTACTTAAAGTTTAATACTAATATTAAAATGTATTAATATGTTAATATTAAAACTTTAATATTAAAATGTATTCTGTGGTCTTTTTCATTGTCTCTTCTTACTGTAGACTTTGTGCAGGTTTCATCTATCTGTTTCATCTGACTTTCAGTGAGAGAAAATCACTGCTTTTATTTCCTGAAAAATAAAGCTGCTTTAAAGCTTTGACTCCACAGCCATAAGGAGTATTCCCATTGAAGATCATTATAGAAATAATGAAGAATTTTGAAGTCTTACAAATTATTTCAGTTGTGCTGCCATGGAACCAGGAGGAATCCTAGTCTCTGTGGATTGATATTTGTTCGTGGAATGAATTTATGAAACTGAGTTAAGGAAAGTAGGAGAAAGGAAGTCAGTGCCTGGAAAAAAAGGGATATATATTTACTTTATCCTGAAGTCTTCTGCAGTCATCCTTGTGTTATCCAGGTCCAAAAGTACCCTGTTAGTTTCCACAGCTGCAGTCACAAGCTAGAAGAGAAGACAATATGCTGAGGAAAATTTTCCCTGTGAATCTCTCAGGTTTGCGCAAGGGACAGAAATACGAATGTGATGTTCTTGTTATAATTCCCAGGTGTCTGAGGGCAACAGCATTTCCTACGTACAGAGGCCTGGAAAGGTCATCTACAGTGCAAAACAAAGAGGTACCTGTGTGAAAATAGCATCAGAACTGCAAAAAAGGTTTTGTGAGTACAAGAGTCCTGCCAAGAGGCTTAGTGTCACTGCCATAGCTCTATCTCACCTTCCATGCCCGCGGGCCAAGGGCTATACTCAAATGTCAGACAGTGCACATCCCAGAGGGGAATTGTTACCATTTTTCCTATGCTCTAAAATCTACTTCAGGTACCCTGAGAGTCTGCAGTCACTGCCAACAAAGGGTCCATGGGGTGTGCTATAGAGGTTGTGCATTTTTTCTCCACCTCTAGTTGAAGACAGTTGGATGCATGCACAGAAGGCAGAATTTCAAGCGCAAGAGGCGCTTTCAGAGGGACAATGAGTTTAGAAGTATCCATGCTGGGTGCCTCAAACATTTCACTCAATCACAAAAAGTCTGTCAATGCTTAAACTTCTCTGACAAAGGATATCCTACCTGATTTTGAAGGTCTTCAATTTTTCCATAGTAGTGGCTGTAGTCCTTTGTACCAGTAGGACCTTGCTTCTGATACCACTCCCTGATTAATTGTTCAAGCTGAGCATTTTCCATTTCCAAATTTCTGACCGTATGCAGGTAAGAAGCCAGGCGTTCATTAAGGCTCTGCATGGTCAGCTTTTCATCGTTGGAGAGAATCCCCACATTCCCTCCACGAAAGCCACCACTGCCAAAGCTGCCACCAGTGAAATCAGCGCCACTTCCACCAAAGCTTCCTCCATAACCACCACCAAACCCACTCCCACCTGATCCAAAGCCTACTCCCATGCCACAGCCCATTCCCCCTCCATAACCACCACTGCTCATTCCCCCTCCATAACCACCACCGCTCATTCCTCCTCCACAACTACCGCTGCCCATTCCTCCTCCATAACTACTGTGCCTGATCTTTCCATAAGTGCCTCCGCCAGCTCCCCCACCATAGCTGCTCCTGGAACTTCCTCCACCACAACTGCTGCCAGAAATCCTGCCACCACTGCTTGTCCTAGAAGTGATCCTTCTTGAGGAGGCAGAGGAAGACTTGCTGCCCCCTCCACCACCACCACCGCTGCTAGCACTGCCACCACTGCTGCCTCGCAGGCAGCTTTTAGAGGTCTGCTTGGAGCCGCAGCTCATAGTGGTGGCAGCTGACGACTCAGGTTAAAACTCAAAGCTGGTCTTACAGTTGTTCTGGAATCATAGCTCCAACTTCCACCCTGCCTGGCCTGCATTTATACCGGAGATAGTGGGCGTCGCTGTCAAAGGGAGTACCTTCTTTCCATGTGCATTTGCAAGCCGTAGTTTTTACGCCAAGGGTAATTTACCAAAGGGAGATGTTTGACAGTGTCAGGAAGCTTAACACATACTCCAAGTGTTCATGACCGTTTGTTTATTAATACAAAACATGTAATTTCTATTGGGTGGCTCTGAATTAGGTAGATCTTTTCTGTGATCTAGTCCACTGACTTGCAGTCATCTGAATTAAGCTCATCCCACTCACCTCATCCTGTTCACATCTCTTTCAGCACAACAATAAACTGTCATAATATGGGACAGCCATGAATGTTACTATCTCTCTTTTAATGTAGTCGTTCCTCATACTAAAAAAACAGATATTTGTCAAGGAATCCCAGCTGATTTTTTTATACTTAAGTGATATTTTAATAGGTTCTGGTTTATGGTTACCTTATGCTGTATGCTCCTTATTTTCAGTCCTTTATTGTTTTATGCCTTTTGAAAACATACCGCAGGATGTATTTTGTAGGTACACTGAACCATTCTGACATCTTTGTAATTTCTCATAAAAACTTAGTGAACATTGGCAAATACCATATGTGTCAGCAATTTATTCCAAATATACATCTACAATTATATTTTATAGATAACAATTTAATTATGAAAAATTGTATGACAACAACTGGAAAATAGCTCTGTGTAAGACTGTGAGGAAAGGAAGTGTGACCGGTTGTTGCAGGGAATAACTCTTCCTGTGCTCAGACTAAATGCAGTTACAGGATGGTCGAGAGACCTGGGAAAGTCTCCTGGCTCTGGGCTAGTCTCTCTTGACATGTCTGTGAATATGAGTGGTGATATGTTCTCACTCCTGAAGGGATTTCAAAATTTCAGTCAGGATGTTTTCCTTCCGCAGTGCAAATACAAACATACTTACTTGGAGGAGGAAGGTTAAGTTCCTGGTTTTGGGATTAAGTCATCAAAATAGCGTTTTCCCTTCGGTTTTGTTTTCCATTCATGGACACAGCATGGCCAAAAGTAGGAAATATTTGCTATCTTGCATCTTCTTTTAAGATTGTGTCTTTTTCAAATAGATAGCAGTGGGTAGTTCAGCTGAGCATCCATCTTCTGAGCTCTTACAGCAACCTGAGCCTCAAACACTTCAAATTTCTTTCCTGACTGCTTCCCATGTCTGTCCTCCTTCCCAGGCACGTGATCTTTAGCCAAGTGCAGTCTGTTAGCTGCCATTCTTTGTAGGTTGAACTACCAGTGTGATACCCAACTGCCTGTATTGATTTGGTATAGTATTCTTTTCTTGCTCAGCCTTTGGTCGTTGCTAATTTAGATGTTTGTTTGTTATGGCTTAGAGCAAGTGTTTGTGGAAACATCTTTTTATAAATGCCCCTCCCAGCACACCCTCGCCCACACAGTAGGACACACCTGAAGTTTCGTCTTCTGCATTTCTGAAATGTCCAAGGAAGCAAGGCCTTCTCTGGCTTGTAGAAATTTAAATTGTTCACTACAAATCTTAGTGGAGTCTAAGCCATAATTTTAGCTTGTTCCAGTGAGAAATCCTTTTATTTTGAAGTGCACGAAATTCTCTTCTATATTAACAGCTACTTTGGCTCATGAAATATTGGGTTGCGTTCTGTTTAACTGTTGGCTTCCAGTTGCTGACACTCATGTTATAAGGGCATGGATACGTTTCTATGTTGTTCTGTATAATTCTGCAGAAGGGTAAGGTTTTGTGGGGGTTTTTTTGGAAAGATGTTTATTACATCTTTTGTCTGAGTCATTCCTTTCAGGTGGACTGAGCTTCATGTTTTCCATTCACAAAAAGAGCACGTTTGGAGTGCTTGAATATCAGTGAGGATGCTTGTGTGCAACATACTTCACAGCTTCATGATTAATACATGAAAGGAAGATTTAATGCCATCTTTCCTCAGAATTCATGCAGGCCACATACCTCAATAATGAAGATTAGCTCCTTAAAACTGAAGAAGCCTGATGGATTCAGTGTATCTGGAAATGACTAGCGAGGATCAGAAGGGGAAGTTACAGAACAAATGGTTCCTGAAAGGAGTGTTTTGTTTCAAAGTTTGCTGTAAAATGGAAGCTGTTTTACGAGATGGTAGTTTTCTCTGCAGTTATGTCTCATAGGATTGTCCAGGCATTTGCAACATACTGAGCTAACTAGATAATCTTAGATAATGTTTCCAGCAAAATCTAGAGATAGTGCTGCAGAAGAGAACCCAGAGGTCTGGGAAAACCTTAGCATAGGAGAGATTTCAATAAACTCCACAGGAACTGCAAGGAACCCCAACAATGTCTGTGAAATGGAACAGTGAAACATTATGAAATCTCAGACTGGTGCTGCTTATTGCAGCATCAAGCTGCTGCTCCACAAACACATCAAGGCACGTCCACCCGAAGCTGGTGTGCCCTTTGCTCTCACACCCCGCGGCACAGCCCAAGGAGCTGTGAAGGCTTCCTCTGGCATTGCCCAGACTCCAAACTGCCTGGCATTGCTCCGGGATGCGATGCTCGTAACCAGCTGAGCATCTCAATTAACTTTCCTCTACTTGCCTGCCTGAGTGGACTTACCAGTGCTGGAAACGGGCACTGACATATCTTCCGACTACACTGAGGACAGGTCTGCATCGTGGGCAGATGAACAAAGCTGAGAAAACTCCAGTCGCTGCAACAAGCAGGGGCTGAGAGGCAGCTATGGCTGTGCTTAGCAAGAGGCTGAACAGCGTGACAGGGCAGGAGCCCTCATTTATCACCAGTGAATGTCTCTACAGACTCTGTGTTGTGCGTCCTCAGCCCTGGCTGCTGGCAGGTATTCAGGCAGAGTCTCAGGTGTGTTGGGTATGAGTATTAAAGAGGTCTTTTGGATTCTTTTCTGCTTGAGAGACTTCTGAAAGGCTGCTCCAGAGAAGCTGCGATCATCTGTGCCTCTCATACTGGTACAAAAAAAAAGTGTGAATTGGACTGCAAGGTGAAATTTAAAACATGGGACTTGTTTTGAAATGGATTTTTTTTTTTTGCACTGGGCATAACTAGTAGATAGAGCATACAGTCAGCATGTACCCTCAAAGCCGACAGTTTAATGGCATTTGGGAAAACCTGCCCTTGCGCATTGACTGACATGCTTCAGGTCAGAGCCAAAACAGGAGGGGGTGGAGGAGGAGGAGGAGGAGGAGGAAGATGCCTTGGGGGCAGATGGCACCACAGTTGTTTGCAAGGAGGCCTCTTCCCTTTTCCTGTGATGAAAGTGTTACGGGCTCCTGCCCAGGAGAGGATGGTGGACTATTTAAGCCTGAAAGGCTCACCCAGCGTGGGCATGCATTCGCCCAGTGCGCTTGAGTGGCAGAATTATCATGTGCTCCTCTGAAAGCAGAGGCTGGGAGAGAATGAAGTCATCTTCTTTTGGGGCTGTGGGGCAGCAGGAAGGGGTGAGGCTGACATGGCCTCCGTGGTGGGCTGGGGTGATAGCACGGTGATGGGTGTGTGGGCTGAGCACACGCAAGCTCCCCTCAGCTCCCGTGGCACCGCCTTTTCCGAGCTCTGCATTTACAGCCCCCTTTGGACTGATACATTTGGGAGAAACTGCTGAGGCTGCTGAGCACATTTGGGCGGGTACGACCGGACTGTTACCCACCCTTTTCAGTGCTTCGGTCGTGGTGAATCCTCGTCCATCCTTCCTACTTCTGGTCAGGTCTTGTCAGGAAAATTCAATTTGCTTATGTTGCTACACAGAGATAAACTGTGGAAGATCTATCTGGGGAATATGACTCATTCTCATAATTATACATTATAAACTAACTTCCATTATATAATCATCAAGCAATTTTATTAACACCAGATAATCCCATAGAACAGTATTTCTCCATAGTAAAGAAGAAACCCAGTCCCTGAAGTATGACTGTGTTGGAGGGAGATCACTGTTCTCGTTCTGAAGGTGTACACTGCTCTTCCTTCCACTGAGGTTCAGCTGGCTAACACTTGGCATGAAACTGTTCTCCTCTCCATTAAAATTTAAATGACGAGGGTTTTTTTCTTATCCCGATAAAAAACTAGATGTTTGGGAACTGAAAAATCTGAGAAAATTTGATTCAGATTAGTTGAAACATGTTAGGGCTCAATCATGTTATGTTAATGGTAGGTTAACTGAGAGTTCTAAACAAAAAGTAATTCCCACTTAACGATTCCCAATTGTTTACTCTGCAATGAGGACACAACGTGCTTTGGAATCTTTTTTTCCCCACTAACTCAGCTGTTGGTGCTGGGCAACAGTTCCAACCAGAAATATTTGGAGTTGAAAATGTTGTCCCTTCTAACTATTTCCGGTGAAAAGTATGATTTTCTCTAAATGACTATTTGTAATTAGAAATAGTTCTGCCAAAAAACCTGTGCCCCATTCTTCTCCAGGCAGTGGGACACTCAACTAGTGGACTTTGATTCGTTCCCACAGCAGTCTGTACAACTGCCGTGAACCCCCTTGGAGCATCTTCAAATATATTTAGCATTACTTAGTGGAACAGTACACTGGAGGTATTGTTTGTTCTCTTTCTTTCTTCCTGTATGTACTTATGGCCACATCTAATAAAATAAAGCAGTGCCTTTTTAGAGCTCAGTGAAATTCTGTGAAAATCATCTGCATATGATCATTCCCTGCATGCCAAAACATACTGGTCCTTTTTTTAAATGAAGGGTTTTAAAATATTTGTTTTGAAGTGAGACAGTAAGTCCCTACCTCTCTTGCAGTCTTCTGCAAGAGAGGGTGTAAGTCTTAGCATCTGCCCACACCCCGAGATGTGTTGTCACGGGGAATATTGCTGGAACATATCCTTGTTGTGTCTGATGGTCCCAACGCAGCACAGTCACCCACCTGTCAATTCGAACTGGACTGCAGCACTGGGAGGGGATCTGCTGCCCTCCATGTAGGGGTAGTCAGTAGCATCCAATCCAGCAAACATCTCGCCTTTAGGAAAAAAAAATGATTCTTGCCTACATTATACTTGATCTCTTACTCATTCGTTATTGCAGAGACTAGTACTGATGAAACATTAAAGGGCACCTTCAAAAGATCCACCACCCAATGGAACAATGATGATTATGATAGGAACAGTAATTAGGTGAGTCAGAGCTGAAAGAGACTTTTAGAGTACAAACCCTTTGGCTGGGAACGTCCTCATTTGGGGTCTAAACAGCCCCTTGCAGAGCTGACTCTTTGGGGTCTCAGCTAATGCTACTTCATTGGCAAGACCTTTATCAGCAAAAGCTCATTGTAACACGATTACAGCCCCTACAGGGAGCCTGGGTTTCACTGTGCTCCTGCCTCACCATGTGATGCAAAATATTCCAGTGCCATTTGAAAAACATAAGCAGGTATTAGCAAATTGGTGCAGCGAGTTTCAGCCTGGCGTCCATTCTGTGCACTTACATACAGGAGAACGCAGCTGGGGTCTTCAAAGAGGCAGGGAGGACGCCTGCGTCGTCTCCTGCAAGAGTCACACACACAGAATCACACCGAATGTCACCATTAAATACAGGTGAGCGAGCTGGAGCGAGATGTCAGGGCTGATAGCTTGTTCCGTGTTTTCAGCTAGCAGGATCTCCCCAGCACATACCGCAGACATTAGTTCATCTGTTTAGCCGAGTATTTCTGTTAGGAGAAGATGAGCCAAGCAATCAGAGCTGGATTTGCCGCACGCCTCTGCCCTGGGCACCCTTCGGCAGTGTCGGTGAGAGCCTGGTGCCCTCTGGAGAGTGGGCTGCAGAGCGTGGACCAGGGCCGGCCATGTCCATCTCCTCCTGCATCTCCAAATATCCCATGGAGTGAAACGCACCGTGTGTCTGGATGCGCAGCGCCGTGGGCGCTGGGATCGGCAGCAGCAGGAGGGGATGCTGCCTCACCCCACTGCAGTGCAGGTGGCCCTGGACAGTACTGAAATTACTGTATATTATGTATCATCACATTTTTATATAATATTATTTCGATTACATATTATTGTACTTTTGTTGCATAGCCTAACAGCAACTTCCATTTAGCCACAGGCAGTATTAGCCAAACTTATCTGCACCTTCTGGCCTCTTGGTACAGCGTAAGTCCCGCTTGAAGCAGGGTATCGGATCGCGGTAACGCACGGTGTACCGGCCCCGGGGAGGCGGGAGGGGAACGGGAGAGGGCTGTGCCAGGGCCGGCCCTTGCGGGCTGGCGGCTGGCCGGTCGGCCTTGCCTTGGGATCTGCCCGTTAGGAGCAGCTGACACCTGGCGGAGAGACCTGGGAAGCACCGGCAGGGCTGCTCCGCCGGCTCTGCCGGGCGCCTTCTCCGTTTCCTTGGTCTTCAGCACAAGCGGCATTCGCGTGTAATGATCACCTCTTCTTCCAGCTCCTCTTAAGTTTTTAGCTGAAATCAAATACCGTGCTCATGAAAAACTTTTGCTCGAGTCTTGGTACAAACTGGATAGACTGCCAGTTTTTGCGCTGTTTCCCCAGGCAAACACATGTTCGATCGCTCTTCCCTCTGAAACACACACACACAAAACAACCCAGTGTAAATATTTTCACGAGTTCTTCATGTTGGTGTTTCATTCTGCGGTGGCAAGAGGGCAATGCCAGTGCCGGTGGCAGTAGAAAGTGAAAACTCAGATGCCAAACTGACAGGATTTTAGTTTGGGCGAGAAGCCGTCTCTCGCTCCCGGCAGGGTTTGGTTCGGGCTGCTCAGCCGAA